>NW_023305650.1:32270-42451 GCF_011077185.1 Oxyura jamaicensis
GGGGGGGGGGGGGGGGGGGGGGGGGGGAGACAACAACATACCAGCCCCCTTTCCCCTTGATTATTTTTTTTCCCCCAATACCATGTCCTGATGCCTTTTCCGTAACAGGAGTGAGTGTGATCCCAAGGACACCTCCCCCCAAAAAACAAAGCCAAGACCTTTTGTTTGTAAGGGGGGGGGAGCAACCAGGAACTGCAAATCACCAGTTTGGCTTAAATCAAGGAGGGGGACACCCAAATCGGTGCTGTGTGTGCGGGGTTTTAGGGCCAGGAGGGTGGCAGGGTGCCCAATTTCCACCTCCCACCGTGCCTGGCATTGCCGCCAACTCCCTGGCCCCTACTGGAGCTGTCCCTGACATGGCTGTGTGTATTTTGGAGGTGGGAGGGGTGAACCTGAACCAAAATAAAAGCAAAAAAACAAAAGGGGAACTTCCATTTTGGGGGGGGTGTGGCACAGTGCTAGCTGTCACCTTGAGGGTTTGTGCCCTGCGAGGGCAGTATCGGCTCCAGGATCAACTGCGTCCCTTGGCTTTATCATCACCCCAAATCGCAAGGGGCAGAGGGCATAGGGACATTTTGGGGAGGGTCTCGGTGGGGAGGGGGCACACTAAGGTGTCGGGTTGTTTTAAGGCTCAGCAACACAACGGAGACCATGAGAAGAACCAGGGTCCGGTTGTCCGCTACAGTGCGACCGTACATCCGAGGAATCAGACCCCGTCGTGCACAACAACCCACGGGACTGAGACCCCCCGCGGTGCGCTGGGGAGAGGTGGGGGATGCGGCCCCCATTAGAGGGGTGGGCATGGACTCCCCCCTCCATCTCCCCGTGCTCGTGCCATGACCCGCCCCGCTGGTCGCTACAAGCAGAGGAAGTCGCGCGCTACACCTACGAGTAACTGCTCGATCATAAGCTACAACCCGACGGAAAAAGTAGAGGGGAGGGAGGCCACTGCCTCCACATCCCCCGGGGGGGGGGGGGGGGGGCCGTGCGGCCCCCCCCCCCCCCAATTCCGGCCCTGGGTGGCGATGGGAGGGGGTCAGATGGACACGGACGGGTGGACGCCTGCTGCCCTGCCAGCCTCGCCGGGAGGCTGCGTCACACATTGGCAGGGGAGACTGGGGAGGAGGAGGAGGGCCGCTGAAACAGGAGGGGAGCAGGGGATGCTCGGAGGGGGAAAGCGCGGCAGCGTAACCTATTCTGCGCCCACCCCTCCCCTAATTAATGAACCGTGCTCCCCCTTTCCCATAATTCTGCCTCCTAACCACAAATGGAGGCAGGCGGCAAGCAGGGGCCGCAACTGCCCCGGGGTTAAGACAAAAGGGAAAACGCCTTAAAAACAATAACAATTATAAGGCCAAGAGGCTCTGCCTGCCCTCCCCAGCCCCACCCTGCTTAGCCCCATCCTGGTTGGCCCCACTCTTCTTCGCCCCACATCCCAGCTCTTAGGTTCGGCCCCCGGAGGGTCACTTGTAGAGGAGGTGGACCCGGCTGCCATCGCAGTTGCCCCGGCCCAGTTTGTCGGCTTGCTCCGAGACCAGGCAGCGCACCAGGGGCAGGCTGGGCTGGTAGAAGGGTGCTGGGGCTGGGGCGGCCCCTAGCCCTGGGGCAAAATGGTTGTCTGCCTCCCGGGACGGGTTGGAGGAGTGGCGGCGGGAGCGGAGCTGCTGGCGGTCCTGGAGCTGCTGGCGGAGCTCTGACACCCGCTCCTCCTTCTGCAGGGGGGGAAAGGGGGGGGGGGTCAGGACTTGGGAAACAGCCCCTCACCCCAGGGGTGATGCGATGCACTGTGGGTAGGTGCAGCTGTAGGGTGGCAAAACCCTAATATAATAGATTGAGGGTGTGTCCCACCTTTATGGGGCATTCAACCTTTATGGGATGTCCCCAACACCCCAATGCTACGACAGCTTTATGAATTGTCCCACCTTTATGGGATGTCCCCCGCGCCCTCAGTGCTACAAAACCCCTAATGAGGTGACCCTAGCACCCTGATGCTACAACATCTGCGGGGTGCTGCACATCCCCCAATGCATTTTGGGGTGCACCCACCTCGGCGATGATCTTCTCCAGCTCCCGGTTCTCCTTCTCCAGCAGCCGGGACTTCTCTTCCTCGTTGTTGTTGGTGGATGAGCCTGTCTTCATTGTGTCCTGCTGCTCCGACTGCCACTCACCCCGGGTGATGAGACGCCGCATCTGCGGGGCCCCCGACTTTCAGATCCTCACCCCAAAACCTAAAACCCTTATCCTACACCCAGAGGAGGAACCCCACAAGATGGCCATCCCCTCTCTGGTGGTCTTTTGGAGGAAATCCCAGACCCCCCCTAGCACCCCCGTCCTCGCTGTTACCTTGGGCACAAAGAGGACGACCAAGGTGATGTAGGAGGAGAAGACAACGGCCAATGAGGCAAAGGCGAAGGCCGCATCCTGCTGGCTGCTGAGGATCATGGTGACGGGCGCGGTGATGAGGCAGAGGACCTGCAGGTGATATTTTGGGGGTCGCCCTGTGAGATATGGGGTGAAAGGACTCCCCCACAGCCCCCCTTTCCCAAGCTTACTGCCACATTGTAGATGGCCATGCCCACGGCACGGTGGTCATTGATCTTCTCGGTGGACACGCTCTTGGTCTCATACGCCAGAAAGATGCCCAGCAGCAGGAGCAGCCCCTTGAAGCCATAAAATATCCCTGGCCGGAGGGAATACAGGGTAAAAGGAGGGGAAAACAGGGAATGGGGGACCCCCCCCACCTGCCCCCCATGGGTCTCCTTTAGGACCTCTACAATGCTCTTACGCCCCCAACCCTCCTCATAACCCCAGTCTTGCTTGGAACCCCTTCCCCCTACCATCACCAAATTCCTGCCTGCCCTACCCCCCCCCCAAACCCCCCTCCAACCCCCCCGTGCCCACCGAGCCATGTGTTCATCTTGGTGGAGCTGCAGTGCTCCAGCTGGGGCAGGATAGAGACGTCCGTGTCCGTCTTGGGCTCCTCCTTGGTGAACTCCTGGGGTGGCAAGGGCGGGAGGGGGCACATGGGTGAGGGAGCCTTTGCTGTGGGACCCCCCAGCAGCACCCCGATGCCATTGCCCCCCCCCCAGTGCTGTGAACGCCCCTCCAGCAGTGCCCTGGTGCTGTGAGCATCCCCCCTGCCACTGCAAGCATCCCCCCAACAATACCCTGCTGCTCTGAGCATCCCCCCAACAATACCCCACTGCTCTGAGCATCCCCCCCTGCTGTGAAGACCCCCCCAGCAGTGCCCTCAGCATCCCCCCACACCCCCCACCTCAATGGTGCGGTGCAGGGGGTCCACGATCTGCCAGATGATCAGCGTCATCACGTCCAGCCCCACGAGCAGCCCCACGGTAGCATACAGCTTCCATGGCTCCAGGGTCTGCTTTTGGGGCACAGGGGCACACAGGGTCAGCATGGCACCATGACAATCCCCCACCCCTCCTCCGGACCCCCCCTCACCTTCCGCTTCTCCTTCTTCTCCTCCTTCTTGGTGAAGACGGTGTGGACCCACCAGATCTTGGTGAACATGCTGCCGTAAGCCAGGCTGAACCCCAGCCCGAGCAGCCACAGCCGGGCCTGCGGAGGGTGTGCGGTGGCCCCATTGCCTGGTTGTGCTTAGACAGCATCCTCCCCTTCCAGCTGTCTCCATCCCATAGTTGTAGACACAACCATTCCCCCTCCAGCTGTCCCCACCCCATGGTTCCATCTCTGACCATTCCCCTTTCAACCGTCCCTATGCCATGGTTGTATCCTGGTTATCCCCGCTTCCAGCTGTCCCCATCCCGCAGCTGTATCCCAACCATTCTCTCTCCAACTGTGCCCATCCCATGGTTCTACCCCTTGTTGGAATAACAGCTGTCCCCATCCTCTGGTTCTATCTTCAACCATTCCTCCTCCAGCTGTCCCCATCCCATTGCTGTACTCACAACCATTCCCCTTCCAACTGTACCCACAACCACTCCTCTTCCAGCTGTCCCCATCCCATGCTTCTATCTCCAACCATTCTCCCTCCAACTGACCCCATCCCATGGTTGTATTCCCAGTTATTCCCCTTCCTGCTGTCCCCATCCCATGGTTCTATCTCCAATAGTTCCTCCTCCAGCTGTCCCCATCCCACAGGTGTACCCAAAACTCCCCCTCCAGCTGTCCCTATCCCATAATTGTACCCACAACCATTTCCCCTCCAGCTGCCCTGCTCCCCTGGCCCCAACTCCACCCGTCCCCAAGCCCCTACTTGGCAGACGAAGGGGAAGAGCCCCGGCCCAATGTGGTATCCATCTAGCCCCAGGGGGAAAACGGCAGCGAGTGCCAGCGTGCAGCCCACGGCCGTCATGTTGTTCAGGTAGGGCTGGGAGTTCTGGATGTACCTGGAGGACACATACAATGGGGATACGGGACATCACCACCGTGCCAAGCTGACCCCAACAGGACACGAGAAACTGAGGCATGAAGGGAGGTCAATGGATGCTGGGCACTGTGTGCTACAGCCTCAGCATCGCCCAAAGCAACACGGGAAGATGAGATTCCTACCAAGAGCAACCTCCCGTTGCCATAGGAAGCACATGAGAGCACCCAAATGCCAGGAAAACGGTGACATTTGGGCTGATTCTCGGCCATTGACCTTGGGGTAGGGGGTGTCACTGACCGGACATGCCCGTTGTAGATGTTGAAGGCCAAGCAGATGATGGCCAAGAGGATGCCCAGTGAAGCCAGCACTGAGACAGAGATGAAGAGCTTCTGGGACAGGAACCGAAAGGTGGTGATGACCTTGGTGTAGTCAGCCGGTGGAGCACCTCCTGCAGAGCCCGTGGCACAATTAGGGGGCACGGAGGGGTCCTTCTCCATGGCAGGAGCCCCATGGGTGCTCCCCCAAGCCCCCCCCATCCTCCCACCACCCCTCTCACCGATCCACTTGTCGTTGTTGTACCAGGACAGGTTGTCTTTGGTGCTGTCGTAGTAGCCAATCTTCTTGTAGACACCTCCTGCAAGGGCAGTAGGGATGGGTCAGGCAGGAGGTGCAACGACCCCATTGGGATTGTTGATGTTGGAAGGCACCCCTGGATCCACCTGGTCCACCCAGAGCTGAGTGCTAGGGACTGTGTGCTAGTGGCTTTTGAAGATGAGGATGGAGACCCAACAACTTCTCTGGGGTGCCAGTGTTTGGTCAGCTGCACCATGGCAGAGTGTTTCCTGATGTTCAGCTGGAGCATCCCGTCATCCTTCCTTGACTCTCTCCAGTGTGGCCAGGTCTCTCTCATACTGGGGAGCCCAGAACTAGACCCAGTACTGCAGGTGTGGCTGACCAGTACTGAGCAGAGTGGAAGGATCACCTCCCTTGACCTGCTGACAATGCTTCACCTACTGCAGTCCAGGACACCATTATCCTTGCTTGCAGCAAGGGCCCATCACTGGCTCCTGTTCCACTTGGTGTCCCCACCAGGTCCCAGGACATGCTGGTGACTGTCCTCCAGCTGGACCTGGTGCCACTGATCACCATCCTCTGGATGGTTCAGCCAGTTCCCAACACACCTCACCATCTGCCCATCCATCAACAGGATCTAGGATCTTATGGCAGTGCTGAAAGCCTTCCGAAAGTCCACCTAGACAATGTCCACTGCTCTCCCTTCATCTACCAAACCAGCTGAAGGTGGTCAAGCTGGCCAAGCATGACATCCCCTTGTCGAATCCACGCTGACTGCTCCTGGTGACCTTCTTTGTCCTTTCCTGTCCCCCCTACCTCCTGACCATCTCCCTCCATCACATGCACGAGTGGTTGCATGCTAAGGCTTTGTGACCTGTTGGCCAAAAGGGTTGTTGTGGTGTCCATCTTGGGGCACCAGTTCATTGGTGAATGCTATTTATTGTGCAAACAAGAGGATTTGCTGTGTGCAACAGATGTGACATCGCCTTCTACAAGCATCTTGTGATGAAGGGAACACATGGGACACGGTGACTGTGTTGCACACCTGCGCTCACTCACCTTGAAGCTGTTCGATGAGTGTCCAGGCCATGCGGGACCCACTGGCGTCAAAGACAACGTGGCCCTGTGGGACAAGCATCAGGACATGGACCTGTCATGCAGCAGGACCACGTGCCCAGCGGGTGCTAGGAAGCACTTTTTTTGGCACTTTTTGGGGGTGTTTCAGGGGACACCCTCAAAGGTTAAGGAGCTGGGGACATGGGACACCTTGGTGGGGAGTAGGTGGACAGGGTTGGGGGATGCTCTGGGGTGCAACGCACCGAGACACCCTCAAAAGCGGAGGAGTTGAGGGCCCGGTAGATCTCATCAGTGATGTTCTTGTTGTTGTAGTTGAAGTCCTCCAGGCGCAGCCCCTTCTTGACCAGCTCTGCTGAGGTCTTGTTGAGGGCCAGGGCCAGTGCCCAGATGGCATCGTAGGCCAGCGGCGCCTCCTGGAAGCCGCCTGTCTCCTCTGGGTTCTTGCCCAGCCTCTTCTGCAGCTTCTCAATGAACTCTTGGGATGTCTGTGACAGGGACAGGGAGGTGACCATGTGGTGTGTGCGATGGAGAAGACCCTTGGGGTCCAAGCTGCCCTGCCTTCCCTCCCCATTGGGATGCGTCCCCCCAGCCCCATACCATGTTGGAGATACTGCGGGTGTTCTCAGGGTTGAGCATGACAATCTCGGTGGTGACGTGCCCCTCCACAGCCTCTGCCATCTCCGCCTCGGTGCAGTTGATGGCCGGGTCCTTGATGCGGAACCAGTTGTCGGCATACCAGCCAATGAGGAACCAGACGTACTTCTTGCCATACAGCTTCTCCTTGTAGACCTGGGCGGGCCGCAGGGCAGCTGCTTTCATCCTGTCACCCTTTGCTCACCTAGCACCCTTCTTCCCACCTCATTCATCCATCCAGACATCAGTCCATCCACACCCTCACCATCCATCTAGACCTTTGTCCATCCAGACCTTTGTCCATCCATCCTGATGTTTGTCCATCCATACCTCTGCCCATCATTCCAGACCTTTGGCCATCCACACCCCATCCATCCATCCATACCTTCATCTACCCACTCTTCACCCTGTGCCTCCACTCAACCATCTCTCTTTCCACGTGCCTACCCACCCATTCATCCACCCATCCATCTGTCCACCTGTTCTACCACACTCGCACCTCCCCCATCTGTCCCACCACCACTTCCACCCATCTGTCCCACCACCACCTTTCTGCCCTCTCACCCATGCACCCCACTGCCCTTTTCTCCATCCCACCATCCATCACCCTACATCCACCCTCCTCCACTCCACATGCTCTCCATTCTCCCTCATGCCCCACTGGTGCCTGGCCCACTGGTGTGTCCCCCTTTCCACCCATGTGCTGCTCACCTCGCAGAAGACCTTACGCGCCTCCGTCTCGTAGAAGAGCCCCACAATGATACGGGCGTCCTGGCGCTGCAGGGAGACAACTCACCCTGGGGTGGGACTTCTGCTCCCAGGGCTTACACAAACCCAACCCCACCCACCCTCATTTGCATAGATTTGCACAGGAAGGTGGAGCTGGCTGTTAAAACTCAGTGTTCCCCGTCATCTATCTCATCCATCAACCCATCTCATCTGGGTGGAGGAGATGCAGGTTCACATCCCCACCTTGACCTGGATGCTTGGGCATCTTGGGGTGGTTCTGCTCCCTTTTTGGGGTTTGGGGCATGGCTCCAGAATAACCCCGGTGGTTTCGGGCACTGGAAGGAGGACTTTGGGAATGCAGGCAAGGTGGGCTCACCTTGAGGTTGCGCACAGGTGCAGCAGGGTCGGAGAAGAAACTCTGGCGGAAGGTGATCTCCAGGCCAGCTTCCTTCACCCTCTGGTCCAGGTCATCAAGGGTCTGGTGGGGGGGGCGGCAGGGCAGGAGCAGGCAGACAGAGGGCAGGCAGATGGGGTGGCGGGGGTCAGAAGGGAAAGAGAGTGCAGAGTGAGCCCGGGGAGGGTGGAGGGGCATCAAGCAAGGGATAGGGGTAGGTTGGGTCAGGTCAGGTCAGGTCAAGTTGATTTGGGTCAAGTTGGAGCAGGTCGGGACAAATTGGGTCGGGTTGAGTCGGGATGAATTGGGTCAGTTCGGGTTGGGTTGGGTTGAGTTGGGTTGGGACAGGTCACAAACCATAGGGTCATCAGGACGGGGGCAAGCAGCGGTGCAGCAGATTTTGGGGATATTGTGGAGGGCGTGGCGGCAGGGTCAAAGCAGGTTTGAGAGGGGGGGTCTCCAGCATGCGTACCGAGGTGAAGACCTCCGTGGTCTGCTGGATGGTGGCGATCTTGGTCCAGCCCCACTTCTTGAAGAGCTGGACGCGCGTGGGGTTATGCAGAGTGGCTGAGGGGTGGGTGCGGAAGAAAGTGGGGAAGCGCTGGCGGTTGGAGAGGGCAGGAGAGCTTGAGCCATAGGAGAGCTGCAAGGGGAGGGGAGAGAGCAGAGGGGGGTCGTGAGCCCCCCCAAAAGTCGACAACAACAAGCACACACGAAGCAACAACCAGAAGGCAACGAGCACACATAACAACCTGAAAGCAACAAGCAGACATACAACAACAACTGCAAACAGAAGAACCCGAAAGCAACAAGCACACACTTAACAACTCAAAAGCAACCACACGTGTAGCAACAACCCGAAAGCAACAAGCACATATACAGAAACAACCTGAAAGCAACAACTGTGCACACAGCAACACCCCAAAGGCAACAACACGTAGAAACAACCCAAAAGCAACAACCATGCACGTAAGAGCAACCTGACGGCAAGCAGCACACACAGAGCAACCACCACGCGCATAGCAGCACTCACACATATCCTTGGCGTGCAGTGGCCGCGGCCATGCATGCAATACAACGTGTTGCTGTGTGCAGTGCGACACACGTGCGTGACCACTGCTGAGCACCAGTGCAACCACGCTACCTCTGCCCCCAGCAGTATCGGGGATGTCAGCACCCTGTGTTTCCCCCCCCTAGGACCCCATGTTTCCCACCCCAGGACCCCAGGTGTGCCCCCCACCTCCCCCAGGACCCTGGGTGTTGCCCCTCACCACAATCAGGTTCCACATGCGGGCAGCTTCAGCCACAAGCGTGGAGACGCTGCTGCAGCCAGGCATGAGGATGATCTTGATGGGGTCATTGTAGAGCAGCTCATAGAGGTACTTGGTGGCCTGGCCTGGGTCACACTGGCGGGGGGGGGGGACAGGACACAAGGATCAAGCAGCTGCTGGACCTCCACCCCCCTTCCTCACCTCCCCTTTTCCCCATCCCAGTTCCCCCAGTTTAACCCATTGCCCCCATTCCCCTCCTGGTGGTGGGGTTGGATCTGCTTCCCCATAGACCCTGTATAAAAGGGGGGGGGGGGATGTCCAGGTTCCTGGGGGGGGCACGCTCCGGCTCTCTCCCTGGGGGGCTGTGAATAATTCAGGGCACGGAGGCGCCGTCGCCACGGCAACCCAGCAGCAGACCCAGCAGCATCCGCTGCCGTGGCAACCGGGCTGGATGGGGGGGGGGGGGGGGGGGGGGGGGGGGGGGGGGGAGGGAGAAAAAAGGGGGGGGGGGGGATGGGGACAGAAAGGGGAACGGGGGCGGTGCAGGACAGATGAACACTGGGATAAGGGACAGATGGACAGGGATGGGGACATGAGAGGGACCCCCACTGCTTCCCCTTGTTATGGGGCAGGTTTATGCCTGTGACTCCCCCCCCCAGCACATCCTAGCCCCCCACCAGTGCCCCAAATACCCTGGCCTCATCCTTGCCCCCTGCCCCACCCTTGCCCCGGTCACTCTGCCTCTGACCCTGCCCTATATAGCCCTATATAGCTGTGTTGTCATTGCCACCCTGCCCCATATACCTGCCCCCCCCCCCCCATTTATCTGCCTCGTCCTTGTCCCCCTGCCCTATATATCCTGTCCCACCTCCGTCACCCCATCCCATGTCCCTCCCCTATAGCTCTGCCCCATCCTGGCCACCCTGCCCCATGCCCCTGCCCCATCCTGCTGTCCCTGTACCCTGTCCTATAGCTTTGCCCCCATCCCTGCCACCCCCTGCTGTCCCCATTCCTGTCCCTCACCATGTCCCCGACACCCGACTGTCCCCATCCCTACCCCTTTCACCACTGCCCCTCACCATGTCCATATCCCCATCCCCACTGCCCCACCATGTCCTTTATCCCCCCACTGCCCCCTATCTCCACCCCCCCC
>NW_023305650.1:45451-51070 GCF_011077185.1 Oxyura jamaicensis
CCCCCATGTCATTGCCCCTCACCCTGTCCTCATCCCCACTGCCCCCCACCATGTCCCTGTCCCCCCCCACCCCTCACCATGTCCCCATCCCTGTCCCCATCGCCCCTCCCCATGTCCCCATCCCCACTGCCCCCCATCCCCATTGCCCTCACCCCCACAGCCCCATCCCCACCACCCCTCCCCACGTCCCCATCCCCTCTTCCCCCCATTCCCTCCCATCCCCATACCCCCCAAACCCCCTCTTCCTCCGCCACCCCCTCCCCACCTTGCTGTCGTGGTGGATGAGGCGCAGCTCGTAGTCAGGCAGGATGTCCCTCCGGCTGTTGACGTCCTCCAGTGCCATGCGGACAGCGGGCAGGCACGCTTGCCCCCCCGGCCACCCCCCGCTCATGGGGAAGAGCGCCCCGACGTGCACGGCCTTCTTGCCTGTCCCCCCCGGCGGGCGCGACACCAGCAGGGCGCTGAGCACCAGCAGCCAGCGCGGGGAGCCAGGGGGGGCCGCGGGGACGCTCGCCATGGCGGGTCAGGGCGAGGGGGGGGGCAGGCTGGCCATGGCGGGGGGCGCGGGGGGAGGCGGATGGCAGCGGCAGTGGGGGGGGGACAGAGACACCGGAGGAATGGCAATGAAGGTTTTGGGGAGGGTGGAGGGGTGGCAAGGGAAGAGGGGTGGAGAGGGGGAAGAAGGAAGGATGGAGAGGGGAGAAGGGTGCAGAGCAGAAAGGAGGGTGCGGAGCAGAGAAGGACGCAAAGCAGAAAAGAGGATGCAAAGCAGGAAAGGGGGGTGGATGCAAAGCAGAAAAGGAGGGTGCAAAGCTGAAAAGGAGGGTGGATGCAAAGCTGAAAAGGATGCAAAGAAAAAGGAGGATGTACGCAAAGCAGAAAAGGAGGATGCAAGGCAAAAAGGAGGATGCAAAGCAGAAAAAGAGGACGGATGCAAAGCAGAAAGGATACAAAACAGAAAGGAGGATGGGTGCAAAGCCGAAAAGGGGATGCAAAACAGAAAAACAGAAGGCTGGAGGGCAGGGGGACGAAAGGACGGGGGAGGACCGAGGGACAGAGGCTGGAGAGCGGTGAAGCAGACAGGGTGAGCGGAAGGACAGGCGGATGGAGGGGCTGGGGGTGCCGGAGGGGGAGGGGGGCTGGAGGGAAAAAAAAGGGACACGGAGCGGGAAGGCAAAGGGACGGAGCCGGAGCGGGAAGGCAAAGGGACGGAGCTGGAGGGACGGAGGAAAGCAGGGATGGAGGATGCTGGGGGGGGGGGAGGCGGGGGCGGATGGGTGATGGGGGACGGGGAGGGAGGGAGATGAGGCGGAGGCTGGGGGGGCACAGAGGGAGGCTGGGAGAAGGAGGAGGAGGAGGCGGAGAGGGGCGGCTCCCGTGCCATCATCCCCCTTTGCACGGTGGGGGGACTTCTGGGGGGTACCATAGGGATGGGGGGGGCTCCCAATGCCCCCCCCCCCCCTGGATGAGGAGAGGGGTACGTGGGGGGAGGGGGGGCCCTGAGGATGCTTCCCCCCTCCCCCCCACTGTCATGAACCCCCGGGGAGCTTGGGGGGGACTGGGCTTGCCCCCACCCAGGGCAGAGGTGACCTGGGGTTTGGGAAGGGTGGGGCACATGGGGCAAGACTTACCTGAGAGAGGGCGACGAACTGCAGGGGAGGGGGAACTGAGTCACAGAGAGACCCCCACATGGGGACCAGGACTCCCCAGAGACAAGAACCCCCACCCCAGAGACCCCCCCAACCCCATGGGCACCCCATGGGGTCCTGAACCCCCACCACAGAGTCCCCACAGGGACCTGAACCCCTCCTGCAGAGACCCCCAAAGCCCAGGGGCACCCCAAAGGGACCTGAATCCCCATCCCAAAGACCCATAGGGGCCTTATCCCATACTGCAGAGACCCCCCAACCCCGTAGGCACTCCACAGGGACCTGAACCCCTACTGCAGAGATCCCCAAAGCCCATGGACACCCTATAGGGACCTGAATCCCCATCTCAAAGATCCTACAGGGACCTGAGCCCCCACCGCAGAGGCCCCTCAACCCCATAGGCACCCCACAGAGACCTGAACTCCCACCCCAGAGACTCCTCAAACCCCATGGACACCCCATAGGGTCCTGAAACCCCATCCCAGAAACCCCACAGACACCTGAACCCCCACCACAGAGATCCCCAAACCCCATGGACACTTACGCTCGCAGACGGGTTTTGGGGTGCTCCACCGCCCCAGCTTGGTGCAGTTGCTGCGGGCACTGCCCAGCAGGCGGAACCCGGGGTTGCAGCTGTACTCGGTCCACGTCCCCTCCACCGGCACCCGCTCCATCGCCCGCGCCACCGCCTGCCCGTTCTCCAGGCTCAGGTGCATTTTGGGGCAAGTCCGCACTGAAACAGGGGCGCAAAGCCTCAGCCCCTTGTCTTTTCCCCATTAAAAAAAAAAAAAAAATGGGGGTGGGGGGAAGGCTCACAGCAACGGCTGGGGTGTCCCATGGCGGTCCAGGTGCCGTTGCGCTGGCACTTGCGCACCTTGGGCCCCACGATCTCACGGTCAGGGCGGCAGACGTACTCAATCTCATAGTCGAAGGGGAGGAAGCGGATGCTCTGGACCTCCTCCGGGGTCAGCCCCCGGTAGCGGATGCCCCCGTCCCGCGGCGGGTGGATGATCTCGCAGCCTGCGGCGGGGACGAGACGGAGGACGCGGCCAAGGAGGCGGCGGGAACGCGGCGGAGGAGGACGTGGTAGGGACGTGCTGGAGGACATGGTGGAGGACGCGGTGGGGATGTAGTGGGGGACATGGTGGAGGACACAGTGGAGGAGGATATGGTAAGGATATGCTGGAGGACACGGTGGAGGATGTGGTAGAGGGGGACATGGTAGCGAAGTACTGGAGAACGTGGTGGACGACATGGTGGAGGATGCGGTGGGGATTTAGTCGGGATATGCTGGAGGAGGACATGGAAGAGAAGTACTGGAGGATGTGGTGGAGGACGTGGTGGAGATGTAGTGGGGGACATGATGAAGGAGAACGTGGTGAGGATGTGCTGGAGCAAATGGTTGATGAGGACATGGTAGGGATGTGCTGGAGGACATGGTAGAGAACATGGTAGAGGACATGGTGGGGATGTGCTGGACATGGTGGAGGACATGGTAGGGATGTAGCGGAGGACATGTGGAGGACGCGGTGGGGATGTAGTGGGGGACATGGTGGAGGACATGGTAGAAGAGGACATGGTGAAGGAGTACATGGTTGGAATATGGAGGAGGACAGGGTGGAGGACACAGCAGAAGACACAGCAAAGGAAGACATGGTCGGGATGTGGCAGACGACATGGTGGGGATGTGGAGGAGGACACATCGGAGGATGGGGTTGAAGACTTGGTGGGGGACACCATGGAGGTTACTGGGGACACTGTAGGGACACCATGGAGGACGTGGTAGAGGACACCATGGGGATGTGGTAGAGGACGTGGTAGGCACACCACGGGGATTGTTGGGAATGCGGCGGGGACATGCTGGAGACGTGATGGAGGCAGTGGAGGACACAGCGGTGGAGGACGCGTCAGAGGATGCGTCAGAGGATGCATCGGCCTCCCACCTACCTTCAGTCAGGTTGACGCGTACAGCTGCCTGGCCGCGTGCCGCACTCAGTGCCAGCAGCACCAGCAGCACCTGCAGGGGCAGTGGCCCCACACTTATGGGGCACATATAGGGCCGGGGGTGGGGATATAGGGGGGTGCGTGGGGACACTGTGGACATCCGTGTCCCCCACCTCCCCTCAGGTCGGCCGCTCGGGCCCCTTACCCTGCCGTGGGGCAGGATCCGTCCCATCCCCTCCATGCTGGCCACCGGTGGGGACATCACTGCTGCTGTCACCTGCGAGGACAGTCCCTATAGAGCATGCCCAACACACTCCGCAGCCCCTGTAGAGCACTCCCCCCTGCCTTGAGACACGTGTACCCTATGTAGGGTACGTCCCCTATAGGGTAACATCCCCTATATAGGGTATGTCCCACCTGCCCTTCCCTATAAATTATGCCCCACATGCCCTGCATCCCCTATATACAGTGCCACCCTATAGATTACGCCTTGCATGCCCTGCATCCCCTATGAATTATGCCCCTCGTGTTCTACAACCCCTATATATTACATCCCCTCTACAGGATCCCCACATGCCCTGCATCCCCTATAGAGCACACCCCCTACAGAGCACACCCCCTACAGAGCACACCCCACGTGCCCTGCATCCCCTAGAGAGCGCTCCCCGTAAACCTTTGCATCCGCTATATAAAGTACCTCAACTACAAATTACACCCTACGCGCCCCATTGTCCCCTATGGGTTATATACCCTACAACAGAGCACGCCCCACATGCCCCTCGTCCCCTACGCAGAGCACATCCCCTGTAGGGCACACCACACAGCATGTGCTCGCAGACAAAACAGATCATCCCCTATGGAGCACGCCCTGCCATGCGCGTGCGCACGCACGCACAAGCGCAGCATCCCCTATAGAGCGCTGCCCCTGGGGCACGCACGCGCTGAGCCCCTACAAAGCACTCCCCGGAGCTCTGTAAGGGCTGCAGCCACACGCAGCATCCCCTATGGAGCGCCTACAGTGCACCCCACAAACCCTGGAGGTGCTTGTGCAAAGTGCAAACTACAGCCTGCCTGTGCGTGGCACAAGCTGCGGCCTCTTGTATGTGGGAAGTGCAAGCTGCACCCTGAGTGCACATGCAAAGTGCAAACTGCATCCTGTTTGTGTACGCAAAGTGCAAGCTGCACCCCACTTGCACGTGTAGAGTGCAAGGTGCACCCCCTCTGTACATGCAAAGTGCAAATTGCACCCCCTTTGTACATGCATGGTGAAAGCTGCACCCCATGTGCCATTTACCCTGTGCAAGCTGTACCCCAGTTGCACATGCATAGTGCAAGCTGCACCCCTCTTGCACATACACTGTGCAAGCTGCACCCCTCTTGCACATGGAAAGTGAAAGCTGCACCCTGTGTGCACATACCCAGCGCTAGCTGCACCCCATTAATGCACAGTCAGTGCAAGCTACACCCCACTTGCACATGCAAGGAGCACCCCACACCCCGTTTGCACACACACAGTGCACACCATACCTCGTTTGCACACGCAGCCTGCACACCACACCCTGCTTGCACACGTACGCCGTACCCCACCTCCACGTGCACGCGCCTGTCCAAGCCGCACCGGCACCAGCTCCTCCCTGCGTACAGCGCGGTGCAAGCCCCACCCGGGCAACCACCCCGCTTGCACGCCCGCTTTGCACGCCTGGCCTGCACAAAGGAGCCTGCCCTGAAGCTGGGGGTGCGATGCCTGGGGGGGGGGGGGGGGGGGGGCTTCCCCTGAACGTGTCGTCCCCCCCCTCCCCCCCCGCAGCACTGCTAGGCCCTGGGATAATTAAGCCGGGCACTAATGAGGGCTGACGCTAACTAAGCCAGTTGCTTGGATACTGCTGAGCTCAGGCCCTGCAGCCCCCCCCCACCGGACCCTTGGTCCCCCCCCTTTATTGTGTGACCCCCACCACCCCCAGGGTGGGGGGAGTCCTGGGATAGGGGGGATAAAACTCGGTTGGGAGGTCTATGAATATGGGGGGGG
>NW_023305651.1:0-4699 GCF_011077185.1 Oxyura jamaicensis
CCTGCTCGGGGAGCAGACGTCTTGGCAGCCAATTGATGTTGCCTCTCGGGCTGGGGTAGCGTGGAGAGAGGCAACATTTGGTGACCCCGACATGATTTGTGGATGGCCGCCCGGTGGGTTAGGGAGCGGAAAGCCGATAGCCATGGCATCTATGGATCAGGTGGTGAGTACACTGAAAGGGTTAGGGAATCAGTGTGGAATTGCACTGAAAAGGAAAGGGATCCGTCCGTTGCTCCAATGGATGCAATGACGGGGATTAGCTGATTCGCCGTCCCATTTTCTGGAACGGCGGAGGCTGAGCTCGCTCGGAGGCTGAGACCTTTGGGCAATCGCTTGTAATGGGACAAAGGGAACTCGGGGATTGATTCCCATATTTGGGAAGATGCTCGAGACGTTTAAGCAGGCAAAAGAGCGACGTTCCATGTGGAAGTCGGCAGAGGGAATACCTCAGGGGTCTGAGCAGGGGACAAGGACGGAGGCACAGATTACTCCGTCAGAAAAGGAGGTGCCCAAGGGGGAGGAGGAGGGGTCGCAAACAGAGGGCACCAAGGGCAGGGAGGAAAAAGCGGAGAAGGATTCAGGGGAGAGTGGGCCCTCGACAGGGGAATGCGGAGCGCCTTGGTGTGCGCCCGTTTTTAGAGCTTCTCCACCTTTGGGTCAAGCCGCAGAGGATGGCTCGGGGGGATGGTGGACGAGGGAGGGGAACACAATAATCAGATTCCCGATGCGTGAGGTACGGGTGGGTGGGGGTCCTGCTCCCACCCCCCTGTTTTCGCTGCCCCCACTGCCTTCCTCGGACCTCCCTGTGCCCATGTCGGGGACAGGTTCGTCCTTGTTGTCCCCGCCATATGCGGGATCAACGGCACCATCCGCAGAGGGAGAGGGGACCCG
Source organism: Oxyura jamaicensis (assembly GCF_011077185.1). Lineage (NCBI taxonomy): Eukaryota > Metazoa > Chordata > Aves > Anseriformes > Anatidae > Oxyura > Oxyura jamaicensis. Next base: position 892 of record NW_023305651.1, read on the forward strand.
GGACCGGGCACACGGGCAGGAGCGTCCTCGGGAAGATCAGGAGGAGCAGCCCTGGGTTGGCGGGGCAGGCAGAGGCCCGGCGGGGCGCAGGGCGGGGGTGGCCATGGCGCTGCAGTTCAGCGGTGCGGCCGCGGTGGGCATGGCGGAGAAGCCGGCGCTGGTCAGGGGTAGCTTCGGTGCGGCGGACGTGTTCCCCAAGGACTTCGGCTCCGGGGAGGAGGGGGAGGAGGCGCAGCTGGACAGCGGCCCGGGCTCTGGAGACCCTGGCGACGGAGGAGGAGCGGGAGGGCCTGGCGGGGGGGGCTCAGGCGGGGGGGGGGGAGCACCCGCCCAGCAGGCAACTTGGAGCTCCCAAACTAGTCTGCGAATGTGGTCCGGGGGGCCGTGGCCCGAACTCGATCAGGGCGTAGAGTAGAGGGGAGCAGTACGGCAACAGGCCCTGAGGTGTTTATTGGTCAATATGACGGGCCTGAAACACGAGGGAAATGGGCTGTGGGGAGTGGGGCATTAGAGAAGGGCTTTGAAATACTTCCTCAACAGCTGGAGGAAGGGCGACTTGTAGTCGTCAGTAATACAGTACCAACACAGCAGGCAGGGGATGCGCCCTTGATAGCATTGACCATGGGAGTCGGCTCTTGCCCCTAGATGAACATCACTTTGGTGATCACTGGTCTTATTAATCCTATACCACCTTCTGTGAAATTACCAGCGCTGGTGGACACAGGGGCGGATGTCACAGTGATTCCCAGAGCTCGATGGCCCAGGAGTTGTGAAATAGGGAACAAGAAAAAAGGAAGATAAAAAAAAAAAAAAAAGTGATTAATCAACCAGATGATATTTACTGCTGAGCTTGAAATATATTATTTACTGCTCCTGAGAGGAAAGGAGCTGGGGAGAAAAGGAACTGATAAGAAGGACTGTCTAAGCTAAGGATGCCATATGTGCTGGATCTCAGATAAAGGAGAGAAGACCTTGGAAGATCAGAAAGAGTGCCATGCCTCAGATAAGGAAGAGTCTTTAGGCCTTGGAGAACCGGATCGAGCTAGCTTTGTGATTTGGAGTGTGACCAAGACCGTAGAGAGCGTGCGCAAGAAGATGGGGTGAAAAGTATACTATGAGGAAGACATACGGCCTTCCTCCCAAGGACCACTGCCCACGTCCATGAGACCCCTGCCCACAATTCTTGGAAGAATCTGCGCAAGTGCAAAGGACTGATAAGCTAATTAGCATAAGAAGCGTGAGTAGGCGGGTTTAGGTAATGAATATGTATAGGCATTAATTGAATATTCATAGTTTTGCTGTATAAATAGGAGATAGTTTGTCACTTCGGGTATGCACGTTAGGTGGAAGGATCCCCCGTGCATCCAGCGCTGTCAATAAAGAATATTTCGTCACTTAGAAGAAATTTTGACTTCGTTCTTTAAATCAATCTGGCACCCCAGATGGGACACCCTCTCTGCCTGGCTGCAGGACCCGCTGGGGATAGGACTCCCTAGGGTACCCCCGGGATTTCCCGGAGGGACTCCTTGACTCAATGGATCACTGCGGGGGCAGACAAGGACCCCATCGCTGTAAGCGACGGTATTCTTTATTTTGGTTTGTTTGTTTGGTAGACCGGTCATTTGGTGCTGCCTGTAAGTCGGAAGGTGAGCTTCTGCAGGGTAATGTTGGTGTATACTTTTGTGGCTAGCACCTTAAGTATACGTTGGATTTGTTTTGGTGGCATTTAATTGCTGTTGGGAACCTTGGCAAAAGATTTGCCTTTAAGGTTCATTTGGGATTGTATTACTTATTTCGGTTTTCTGACGTATCGGATACGGAATTTGACTCTGATTGTTGTTATTGCGATTTCAGTTGGGAACCTTGGAAAAAGATTTGCCTTTAAGGTTCATTTGGGACTGTATTACTGATTTCGGTTTTCTGACATATCGAATGCGGAATTTGACTCTGATTGTTGTTATTTGCGATTTTAGTTGGGAACGTTGGCAAATGATTTGCCCCTAGGGTTCATTTGGTACCGTGTTACTTATTTCGGTTTTCTGATCTTATTGAATGTGGAATTTGACTCTGACTGTTGTTATCGCGATTTTAGCTATATTTTGGTAATAATAATACTTTCTTGGTGTTGCTGTAAAAAGATACCGACGTGCTGCATTTTGTAAGTGTTAAAGGGGTATCCTGAAAGTGTGTATTGGAAAAATGGGAAGAAAACAAAGTGGTGGAATTCTAAAGAAAAGTCCTTTAGGATGTGTTTTAAGTCATTGGAAGGATATTGGAGGATCCGATGGTGGAAGCATGAACAGGAAAACATTGATAAAATATTGTAATCAATGGTGGCCACTTTATAAGCTGGAATGAGGAGAAAATTGGCCTTTTAATGGAACTTTAAGCTATAATACTTTGTTACAGTTAATGTTTTTGAGGAGAGAAGGGAAATGGGACGAAATGTTGTATACTGACGTGCTGTTTCAGCAACTTGGAGGGAAAAGGTATGGAATTAAGTTGGCTCCTGACTGAGCCTTTGGTGCTGGCATTAGAAAAGTACAGGCTGGAGAAAGATAAAGGAAGTGTTAAAAGGGTTGTTGAAGGTGTTAAAGGTGTGGCATGTAGTATTTGATAAAGCTGTTTGAAGTTGAATGAGCAGGGAAAGAGGATGCAGGAATGTTAATAGTTCTGCCTTAACTCGAGGCTGAGATCTTAGAATCACAGAGGGTGAGAGCCCTCTGGGGCAGAAGGACCGTGATGGGTCCTAAAGAGTTGTCATGGAAACAGAAAAGCAGTTAACTCTTAAAAACAACCTGAGTTCACATGTGAGCTCAGATTGCCAATGGGATTGCTCAGGGAACTTTCAACGATTGCATTCCCCTGACTGACGCCCCCATCTGAGACCCTAATCACCCCGGAAATTATGAATGGCTATACCGAAATCTGGTTAAATTGGGAACTGAGAATTTGTTCCAACAAGGTCCAAAAGAAACCCCTATGGATTTTTTTGGACTAACTTTTGAAATGCAATAAAGGAAAAAAAAAAAAAAAAAATTGGACGTGGCTTCAGAAAACAGAGGCAATTGGCTAGCCTCTTTCTAGGGCAATTAGCCCACTGATATCAGAAAGAAATTGTCTTAGGCTGCAGGATAAACTTACAATAGTCAGGAATAACGGGGAGCTGGGGCACCTACCCTAGCAGGTCCACTGGTTGAAATAAAGCTCGGGAATGAAGAGAGAGGCTTGAGTTTTTGTTGGTTAAAGGAGCTTCTTTCTCTGTGTTAATTAGTCGGTAAATGTAATAGGAGCAACTGGCCAACAGGAAAAGGCGTTTGTTTTTTTTTTTAGCAATGCTTGAACTATAAACTGGGGAAATAAATAGGGATACATAGGTTTTTATATTTACCTGGATCTCCAAAATCTCTATTAGGTCAAGGTTTGTTAAAACAATTAGAAGCAGAAATTATCTTTGAAAAAGGGAAAATGGAATTAAAGATAGGAGAAGAACAACTAATAAATGTGTTGAGCTTGGCACTAATACAAAGTGACCCTCCAATAATTATTAAATTAAAGCCAGGGGAGAAACCTGTTAAGATTAAACAATATCCTCTGAGAATAGAAGACAGAAGAGGAATTAAGGAGACAGTTGATAAATTTTTACAGTATGGATTATTAGTTGAGTGTGAGTACAGTCAGGTTTGGTTTACCATACTGGATTTGAAGGATGCCTTTTTTTTTTTTGCTTAACCCTGGCCACTGAGAGTCAAAGTTTAAAACCCCGACTCTGGTAGGAAAACACAGTTAACATGGACAGTATTACCCC
>NW_023305652.1:0-8141 GCF_011077185.1 Oxyura jamaicensis
ATGCTGTCAGCTTGTCTGGAGCTGTGTCCTAAAGGTTATGGGGCTGTGCAGGTCAAAATTAGAAGGGCCAAAGCTCAGCTGGAGCTCAATCTATCTATTACTGTCAAAGACAATAAAAACCTGTTCGATAAATACTTTAATAAAAGGGGATTAAGGAGAATCATCATCCTTGATTGGATGTGGGGGAGGAAACCTGGTGACAAGAGATGAGGTAAAGGCAGAGGCACTTGATGCCTTCCTTGCCTCAGTCTCTAGCAACAAAACCAGTTGTTTCCCTGGTGCTGTGGTTTAACCCGGCCGGCAGTTAAACACCACACAGCCGTTCGCTCACCCTCCCCCCTCCCTCTCTGGGAAGGGGGAGAGAAATGGGAAAGTGAAGCCTGTGAGTTGAGATAAAGACAGTTTATTAAGATAGAAAATAATAATGATAATAATAATAATATGTACAAACAAGTGATGCACAATGCAATTGCTCACCACCCGCTGACCGATGCCCAGCCCAACCCCGAGCAGCCGGCCCCCCACCCCGGCTAGCCACCCCTATATATTGTTTAGCATGACGTCAGAGCTATAGAATACCCCTTTGGTCAGTTTGGGTCAGCTGTCCTGGGTCTGTCCCCTCCCAGCTCTTGCTGCACCCCCAGCCTGCCCGCTGGCAGGACAGAGTGAGAAGCTGAAAAGTCCTTGGCTTAGTGTAAGCACTGCTCTGCAGCAATTAGAACATCAGCATGTTATCAGCACTCTTCTCATCCTAATCCAAAACATAGCACCCTACCAGCTACTAGGAGGAAAAATAACTGTCCTAACTGAAACCAGGACATATATCCACCTCTTATTCCATACCATTTATGTCATGCTCAGGTTACACTCTTTCCAATACATTCTAGTTAATCACTATTTTCATCTATGGTAGTGATGACACACAGTATTAATAATAATTAACATAATACAACTCAACTCATGGGCTATTCTCACCCAGTATTAAATCCCCTTGAGGTACACACCGGACCTCCCCATTCTTTTGCATTACCCACCAAGTGCATCCAGGTCCTTGAGCAAAAGCAATCCCACGAATGGGTTTGCCTTTTCCTGAGGCAGGAGTAGCCCAGACTGTTTTACCTAGCATATTTCTTACATGCACTACAAGAACTTTATCCCCTTCTACAGTATGTAGCAGGTTTGATTGGGCAGGTCCAGCTCGGTTGGCAGATCCCCTAGTATTGACTAACCAGGTGGCCTTTGCCAAATGTGCATCCCAATTTCTGAATGTCCCAGCATCCATTGCTTTCAGTGTAGTCTTTAACAGTCCATTGTATCGCTCAACTTTACCGGAGGCTGGTGCATGATAGGGGATGTGATACACCCACTCAATACCATGTTCTTTGGCCCAAGTATCTATAAGGTTGTTTCGGAAATGAGTCCCATTGTCTGACTCAATTCTTTCTGGGGTGCCATGTCGCCATAGCACTTGCTTTTCAAGGCCCAGGATAGTGTTTCGGGCAGTGGCATGGGGCACAGGATATGTTTCCAGCCATCCGGTGGTCGCTTCCACCATTGTAAGTACGTGGCGCTTGCCATTGCGGGTTTGAGGGAGTGTGATGTAATCAATCTGCCAGGCCTCTCCATATTTATATTTCAGCCATCGTCCTCCATACCAAAGAGGCTTTGACCATTTGGCTTGCTTGATTGCAGCACATGTTTCACAATCATGAATAACCTGTGCTATAGTGTCCATGGTCAGGTCCACCCCTCGATCACGAGCCCATCTGTATGTTGCATCTCTGCCTTGATGGCCCGAGGTTTCATGGGCCCATCGGGCTACAAATAGTTCACCCTTATATTGCCAGTCCAGGTCCACCTGAGCCAGTTCAATCTTGGCAGCCTGATCCACCTGCTGGTTGTTTTGATGTTCTTCAGTAGCCCGATTCTTGGGCACATGAGCATCTACATGGCGTACCTTTACAACCAGGTTCTCTACCCGGGCAGCAATATCTTGCCATAATGCAGCAGCCCAAATGGGTTTGCCCCTGCGCTGCCAGTTGTTCTGTTTCCATTGCTGTAACCACCCCCACAGGGCATTTGCTACCATCCACGAATCAGTGTATAGGTAGAGAACTGGCCACTTTTCTCGTTCAGCAATATCTAAAGCCATCTGGATGGCTTTCACTTCTGCAAATTGACTCGATTCACCTTCTCCCTCAGCAGCTTCTGCAACTCGTCGTGTAGGACTCCATACAGCAGCTTTCCATCTCCGATGCTTTCCCACAATGTGACAGGACCCATCAGTGAATAGGGCATATGTCTTCTCATTTTCTGGTAGCTTGTTGTATTGTGGAGCTTCTTCAGCACGGACCACCTCCTCCTCTGATGACATCCCAAAGTATTTGCCTTCTGGCCAGTCCATAATCACTTCCAAGATTCCTGGACGACTGGGGTTTCCTATTCGAGCCCGCTGAGTAATCAGTGCAACCCACTTGCTCCATGTAGCGTCAGTTGCATGATGTGTAGAGGGGACCCTTCCTTTGAACATCCAGCCCAGTACTGGCAGTCGGGGTGCCAGGAGGAGCTGCGCTTCAGTACCAACCACTTCCGAAGCAGATCGAACTCCTTCATATGCTGCCAATATCTCCTTATCGGTGGGAGTGTAGCGGGCCTCAGATCCTCTGTATCCCCGACTCCAAAACCCTAGGGGTCGACCTCGAGTTTCCCCAGGTTCTTTCTGCCAGAGGCTCCAGGTGGGGCCATTCTCCCCGGCTGCGGTGTAGAGCACATTCTTTACATCTGGTCCCGTTCGGACTGGCCCAAGGGCTACTGCATGAACTATTTCTTGCTTAATTTGTTCAAAGGCTTGTCGTTGCTCAGGGCCCCATTCAAAATCATTCTTCTTACGAGTTACTCGGTAGAGTGGGTTTACAATCAGACTGTAATTTGGAATGTGCATTCTCCAAATCCCCATGACACCTAGGAAAGTTTGTGTTTCTTTTTTGCTGGTTGGTGGAGACATAGCTGTTATTTTGTTGATCACGTCCATTGGGATCTGACGACGTCCATCTTGCCATTTTATTCCTAAAAACTGGATCTCTCGTGCAGGTCCTTTGACTTTATTTTGTTTAATGGCAAAACCAACCTTCAGAAGGATTTGGACTATTTTCTTCTCTTTCTCAAAAACTTCCTTTGCTGTGTCACCCCACACAATGATGTCATCGATGTACTGCAGGTGTTCAGGAGCTTCCCCCTGCTCCAGCGCAGACTGGATCAGTCCATGACAAATTGTAGGACTATGTTTCCACCCCTGGGGCAGCCGATTCCAGGTGTATTGGACTCCCCTCCAAGTGAAAGCAAACTGTGGCCTGCACTCTGCTGCTAGAGGGATGGAAAAAAATGCATTGGCGATAACAATTGTGGCGTACCACTTGGCTGCCTTTGATTCCAGTTCGTACTGGAGTTCTAGCATGTCCGGCACTGCAGCACTCAGTGGTGGTGTGACCTCGTTCAGGCCACGATAGTCCACTGTTAGTCTCCACTCACCATTAGACTTTTGCACTGGCCAGATGGGACTATTAAAAGGTGAATGAGTCTTGCTGATCACTCCTTGGCTCTCCAAATGACAAATTAGCTTATGGATGGGAATTAAGGAGTCTCGGTTGGTGCGATATTGCCGCCGGTGCACAGTTGTGGTAGCAATTGGCACTTGTTGTTCTTTGACCCTCAGCAGCCCCACAATAGAAGGGTCCTCTGAGAGACCGGGCAAGGTAGACAACTGTTCAATGTCCTCTGTCTCTAAGGCAGCTATCCCAAAAGCCCACCGGAACCCTTTTGGGTCCTTGAAAAATCCTCTCTTGAGATAGTCTATGCCAAGGATGCATGGAGCATCTGGGCCTGTCACAATACGGTGCTTTTGCCATTCATTCCCAGTTAGACTCACTTCAGCTTCCAATACAGTTAATTGCTGGGATCCTCCTGTCACTCCATAAATACTGATGGGCTCTGGCCCTTTATAGCTTGATGGCATTAGAGTACATTGTGCACCGGTGTCTATTAAAGCCTTATACTTCTGTGCGTCTGATGTGCCAGGCCATCGAATCCACACAGTCCAATAAACTCGATTGTCCCTTTCCTCCCCCTGGCTGGAGGCAGGGCCCCTCTAATCCTGGTCAGAATCTTCATTTCTGTGTCTGGAGGACTGCCTGCTGGATGTTGTGGCAGCAAGTTTCTCAGAGAACCCCTTTTTCCTGCTTGTTTTTCCTTGCAACTCATGTACCCGGGCCTCTAGGGTTGAGGTAGATTTTCCATCCCATTTTCTCATGTCCTCTCCATGGTCACGTAGGTAAAACCACAGGGTGGCACAGGGTGTGTACCCCCCGTATCGTCTTCCTTGCACAAAAGGGCGCTTACCCCTAATAGCTGAGACACTGGTTCGTTCAGGTGGGGAGGAAAATGATCTCTCTTCGAGGTGCTGGACCTTTTCAGAACGTTTCTCCAAAGTATTCTCTTTTAGTTGATGGACGCTTTCAGAAAGTTTCTCCACAGCTGAGACGCAGGCCTGTAGGGAAGAGGAGAGACTTTCTTCGTACTGCCGGAGTTGTTTAGCCACATCACCCACTGTGGGTGTCTCATCCTCTTTCCAGGCCATTATTGCCAATGAGCTGGCATATGATGATGGTGCACTCCGTACAAACTTCCGCCACATGGGTCGTGTACACCTGACGTCATCTGGATCTGTGGATATTTGTTCATTGTCTAGGTCCTCATAGATCACCTCCCATACGGCTAATTCCCTCAGGTACTGGATTCCCTTCTCCATAGTGGTCCATTTGCCTGGAAGACATACAACTTCTTCCTTGTAGGGATACCTTTCCCTCACAGCTGATAGGAGACGCCTCCAGAGGCTGTAAGGTCGTACTCCATCTCCAATTGCTTTGTCAATGCCTGCATCTCTAGCAAGGGATCCCAGACGCCTGGCTTCCCCGCCCTCTAATTCCACACTATTGGCTCCAGTGTCCCAGCACCGGAGCAGCCAGGTGACAAGCTGCTCGCCTATACAGCGACTGAAATCTTTTCGCACATCTCGTAGCTCACGCTCATTTAGGTTTCGGCTGGATACTGCTGGTTTTGCGACATCTCCATATTCATCCTCCTGCTCCTCTAATAGCCCGGCGTCGTCTTCTCTACACCTAGACCTAGCAGAAGACTCTCTGCGTTCTAAACGGCCTGACTCTCTGTACCATTTTTTCACCTTGGTTACGGGTGCAACCGACACTGGTACAGTTTGTTTTCCTGGCTCAGCCTTGGGGCCCATTTTAGGGCTTGGAGTGACTGCTGGGTCTGTCTCAGAGGTTGAAGTGGCCGCCGAGTCTGTCGCTGGGGTTATACTGGCATTGAGTGCAGCTCGGTAAGCATAGGCCAAGCCCCAGCACGTTGCAGTGATTTCTGTATGTCTGGTACTGCCAGGATGATGACACACCTTTTTCAAGCACTCCACCAGTTTTTTAGGATTTTTCAATTGTTCAGGGGTAAATTTCCAAAGCACTGGAGGTGCCCACTGTTCTAGATGCCTGCCCATATCCTCCCACTCTCCCTGCCACTCATAACTATCCTGCCTCAGGACAGATCTCTGGATAACACTCTTAAGTATTTGTTTAACCTTATACAGAACTTGAAACGCATTCAGGAGACATAACAATGAGAACATGCTGGTCTGAACATCCCAAGGATATTCAAACTTTTGGAAAGCTACCATAACTCGCCTGGAGGAGAAGAAAGGGAGAGTGAACAAATGGGAAAAAACATCTTCCCCTGACCCCTGCATAGATTGGCTCCCTGAAGAAAAAGCATTAAAAGTGTAATTATTAATAGTTTCTGAGGTAGCATTCCCAAAGTATGGAGTTGCTGACAATGCTGAGTACAAATACCAGGTTAGTCTCATGACCGGTAACTTTATCGTATCATAAGCCAGTGTTACACAGTACAGCAAAATAATAACCTTGTACCAACCCCCAGCATTGATAAGCAACACAACAGGGAACACATACAGTAAGTAATGTGCTATGTAACTCAATTCAGAAAACAGGCACAGCAGACTAGAGATCACAAAAATCGACATTGTGATTAGTAAATATTAAACTGATGAAATGTTTATCAAAACTTTGTTTTAATACCCTCTATTCAGATCTGTCGTTATCTCAACCCTTCGGGCCCCACGTTGGGCGCCAAAAAGGACTGTTGTGGTTTAACCCGGCTGGCAGCTAAACACCACACAGCCGTTCGCTCACCCTCCCCCCTCCCTCTCTGGGATGGGGGAGAGAAACGAGAAAAAAAACTGAAATCTATGGGTTGAGATAGGGACAGTTTATTAGGACAGGAAAATAAAAAAATAATAATAATAATATGTAGAAAAGAAGTGATGCACAATACAATTGCTCACCACCCGCTGACCGATGCTCAGTCTATCCCCAAGCAGCCGGCCCCCCATCCCGGCTAGCCACCCCTATATATTGTTTAGCATGACGTCAGATGGTATGGAATACCCCTTTGGCCAGTTTGGGTCAGCTGCCCTGGGTCTGTCCCCTCCCGGCTCTTGCTGCACTCCCAGCCTGCCCGCTGGCAGGACAGAGAGAGAAGCTGGAAAGTCCTTGGCTTAGTGTTTTGGAGTCGGGGATACAGAGGATCTGAGGCCCTCTACACTCCCACCGAAAAGGAGATATTGGCAGCATATGAAGGAGTTCGATCTGCTTCGGAAGTGGTTGGTACTGAAACGCAGCTCCTCCTGGCACCCCGACTGCCAGTACTGGGCTGGATGTTCAAAGGAAGGGTCCCCTCTACCCATCATGCAACTGACGCTACATGGAGCAAGTGGGTTGCACTGATTACTCAGCGGGCTCGAATAGGAAGCCCCAGTCGTCCGGGAATTTTGGAAGTGATTATGGACTGGCCAGTAGGCAAATACTTTGGGATGTCATCAGAGGAGGAGGTGGTCCGTGCTGAAGAAGCTCCACTGTACAACAAGCTACCAGAAAATGAGAAGACATATGCCCTATTCACTGATGGGTCCTGTCACATTGTGGGAAAGTATCGGAGATGGAAAGCTGCTGTATGGAGTCCTACACGATGAGTTGCAGAAGCTGCTGAGGGAGAAGGTGAAAATGTCATCGATGTACTGCAGGTGTTCAGGAGCTTCCCCCTGCTCCAGCGCAGACTGGATCAGTCCATGACAAATTGTAGGGCTCTGTTTCCACCCCTGGGGCAGCCGATTCCAAGTATATTGGACTCCCCTCCAAGTAAAGGCAAACTGTGGCCTGCACTCTGCTGCTAGAGGGATGGAAAAAAATGCATTAGCGATATCAATTGTGGCGTACCACTTGGCTGCCTTTGATTCCAGTTCGTACTGAAGTTCTAGCATGTCCGGCACTGCAGCACTCAGTGGTGGTGTAACTTCGTTCAGGCCACGATAGTCCACGGTTAGTCTCCACTCACCATTAGACTTTCGCACTGGCCATATGGGACTATTAAAAGGTGAATGAGTCTTGCTGATCACTCCTTGGCTCTCCAGTTGACGAATTAGCTCAGGGAGTCTCGGTCAGTGCGATATTGCCGCCGGTGCACAGTTGTAGTAGCAATTGGCACTTGTTGTTCTTCGACCCTCAGCAACCCCACAACAAAAGGGTCCTCTGAGAGACCGGGCAAGGTAGACAATTGTTCAATGCCCTCTGTCTCTAAGGCAGCTATGCCAAAAGCCCAGCGGAACCCTTTTGGGTCCTTGAAATATCCTCTTCTAAGATCGTCTATGCCAAGGATGCATGGAGCATCCGGGCCAGTGTTGTGGTTTAACCCGGCTGGCAGCTAAACACCACACAGCCGTTTGCTCACCCTCCCCCCTCCCTCTCTGGGATGGGGGAGAGAAACGGGAAAGTGAAGCCTGTGAGTTGAGATAAAGACAGTTTATTAAGATAGAAAATAATAATGATAATAATAATATGTACAAACAAGTGATGCACAATGCAATTGCTCACCACCCGCTGACCGCTGCCCAGCCCAACCCCGAGCAGCCGGCCCCCCCAGCCCGGCTAGCCACCCCTATATATTGTTTAGCATGACGTCAGATGGTATGGAATACCCCTTTGGCCAGTTTGGGTCAGCTGTCC
>NW_023305653.1:0-1320 GCF_011077185.1 Oxyura jamaicensis
TGGGGCTGAAAACCATCAGGTCGCTCTTGCCCGCGCCGTCCGCCACGCACAGGCTCCGGCTCTGCCGCTGCGAGTACGACCAGCTGCCCACCTCGCTGGCGCACACCAGCGTCGCCGGCCCGGGACCCGACAGCACGGCCGCCCGCGGCGCCCAGCGCGACGCCCCGTACAGCACCACCGCCAGCAGGAACAGGCTCGACACCGCGCAGATGGCCACCACCAGCCACACGTTCGTCGCCGCCGCCGCCGCCGCCGCGCCGCCCTCCGCGCCCGCCGCCGGACGCAGCCCCGCCCCCGACGAGCCCGCCCCCGCCGCCGCCAGCGCCGCCTCGGCGCCCTCCACCAGCGACACGCTCAGCGTGGCCGTGGCCGAGCGCGACGGCTCCCCGTGGTCCCGCACCACGATCAGCAGCCTCTGCCGCGGGCCGTCCGCCTCCTCCAGCGCCCGCGCCGTGCTCACCTCGCCGCTGTACAGCCCCACGCGGAACGGGCCCTTGCCCCGCGGCTCCCACAGCTCGTAGCGCAGCCACGCGTTGTAGCCCGAGTCCGCGTCCACCGCGCGGATCTTCGCCACCACCTGCCCCGCCGGCGCCCCCCACGCCGCCCACGCCCACAGCGACCCCGGCGCCCACGCCGACGCCTCGCCCGCAGACCAGGGCCCCGGCCCGCCGCCGGCAGGCGGGAGCAGCGCCGGCGCGTTGTCGTTCTCGTCCACCACGAAGAGCTGCACCGTGGCGTTGCCGCACAGCGGCGGCTCGCCCGCGTCCACCGCCCGCACCTCGAACTGCAGCACCTGCAGCTCCTCGTAGTCCAGGGGCCGCAGCGCCCACAGACGCCCGCTCTCCGCGTCCACCGACACGTAGCTCGACGCCGGGCGCCACCCCGAGCCCGACCCCGCGCCCGCGCCGCCCTCCGCCACCGAGTAGCTCACGCGCCCGTTGCCCGCCTCGTCCGGGTCCCGCGCCCACAGCCGCGCCAGCTCCGCGCCCGCCGCGTTGTTCTCCCGCGCCAGCACCGTGTACACGGCCTGCGCGAACGCCGGCGCGTTGTCGTTCACGTCCGACACCGGCACCCGCAGCCCGCGGCTGGCGCGCAGCGGCGGCGCCCCGCCGTCCTCCGCCCGCACCTCCACCTCGTACTCCGACACCCGCTCCCGGTCCAGCGCCTCCCGCAGCACCAGCGAGTACGAGCCCGCGAACGTCGCCACCAGACCGAACGGCGCCGCCGGCCACACCGCGCAGCGCACCCGCCCGTTCGCCCCCGAGTCCCGGTCCGACACGCTCAGCAGCGCCACCACCGTCCCCACCGACGCGTCCTCGG
>NW_023305654.1:0-14586 GCF_011077185.1 Oxyura jamaicensis
GAGGAATCTAGAGCTGCCAGGAGATGTCAGCGGATCTGCAGGGACAATGTACTCAGTGGGCAGGGATTAGGACCTCTTAAAATGAGTGACCATCCAAAGAAGGACTTTTTAGGGAGATTTTTGTGAGGGGAAAAGCAAATGTGAGGCGTCCTTGTTCTAAGGATGTCTCTGCAATGCCAGGGGAGGCAGTGAAGTGCCAGCAGGCAAAGGTCCATAAGACTACAGAGTAATTGAGGAGAACCATTTTGAAGCACTGTGGGCAAGGTCTGGTGCAGCACTCCCCTGCCCTTTGTGCCCTTAGAGACACCCCATGGCCTAGCAAGCACTACCCTATGGTGCTGAGCCATCAGGGCAGATGGAAAGGGGCTCAGCAGCAGAGATCCCCATGGAGTTGGGTCTGCTGCCCACCCTGAGCAGCACGGGCAGGGGAGTCCTGCGGGGGTCCCAGGGCACCACAGCCCCGTGGCTCTGCAGAGCAGCACCGCCAGCTTGGGGCCCTCCATTTGCTGAGCTGCTGGGCTGGGCTGGGCTGGGGAGAGGGCAGGGAGATGGGGAGAGGTGGGCAGGGGCTGGGCTGGGCTGGGCAGTGCCCAGCAGAGGGCACCAGTAGCGTGAGGGAGTGGTGGGAGCATGCAGGGGAGGGCTCCCAGCAGGGCTTGGTGCTGCAGAGCCAAGGCTGGGGAAGGGAGCACAGAGCTGCAGGGGCAGGGGCCAGGAGGCCGCCCTGGGCCCTTGCTGGCCTGGGCAGAGCAGGAAGGGGGCCCAGGGCATTTGTCCCCTCACCGCAGCCTGCCAGGACCTGCAGAATGCTCATGGAGCTTCTAGGGCCAGGCTCTACCCCGTGCTGCACATCCTTCTTCTTGCTTCTGGTGAGACAGCAAAGCTCTGCCTCAGTACCCAGTTTTTTCTTCAGTACTTAAGTCATAAAGCAAGGGCTCATTACCTGAAATGATTCAATCCCTTCTGTAATACGTCAGACAGTGTAGGTTCTATCAGGAAGAAATATGCATTTTCAGGATCTATATTCATCCCAGAAAAAGAAATACTGGTGTTCACCTGTCCTTGCTTTGTCATTGCTTTGTCTATCATGGTGTGCTCCCCCATCTTCCAGGCACATCCACATGTCTTGATTAAACAGTCCCTGTGGAATGTCCCCTTTCCAGCTGCCTGTCTGGACCTGTGCACTTCCCATGGTTCTCCTGCTTTGCCCTCCCTTTACTCTTTGATCGTTCAAACCGCTCTCACCGATGCAGTTGCTGCTTTGAGCTTCAGGGAGTTCAAGCTTGCTCATCTATCAGCAGTCTGTCCAATTGTGTCCTTAGGGAACTCCTCATCATTTATCACTGAATTAATGTCATATGGATGAATGCTTATCTCAATACTTACAGTTTCCTGTCTTTCAGTGTAAAACACCTATTATGCAGTAATCCTCTTGGGAAGGTATACCTCACTGGAGGCATAGAAGATGAGGAGCTTGCTTTGTGTTTTGGAAAAATGCAAGATGTTTTCCTGTTGTTTGTTTGGAATTAGGCAAAAGCCTTTTGTGCCTGAGTGCAGCCAGGTCTCTAAGGAAAGCAGGTGAGAGCTGGTGCAAAGGAGCTGTAACACCCAGCTGCAGACTGTGGTGAAGAAGTCTGGTGTGAGGAAAAGTGATGCAAGCACCAGGGGGGCAATGAGAGAAATGGCAGGGCAGGGGTGGGGAGGAACAAGGCTGACCATGCAGTCAGACCTCTCTGCATTTCCTCCCTAGGCATGTCTCCAAGGAAGTCACCCAGGATCAATATCAAGAGGTGAATGAAGCTCCAAACTGAAACACAGCACAATTCATCCTTTAAAATGATAAAACAGTTTTATTATATGCACTTGGAAATTTTCCCACTTAACTCCACAGTCAAAGCTCTCCAATGAGCTCTCCAAGTCTTGAAGAAAACTATGGCAGATATGGCTCGTTAGGAGTTTCTGCATTTTAATGAGTTCCATGGTGTATTTTGGTGCTGAGTCTACGGAGCTTGGGTACTGAGAGGAGAATGATGCCACTGCTTGAGAAAGTCATTTCAGAAGGAAAAGTTGAAGTGCCTTGGAGTATTAATGGGCCCCACTGAGGGCCCTCAGTAACAAAGCCTCCCCAGGGCCTTGTTAGGGCAGCTAATTAGAGGCCATGATTACAGACAGGCAAAGGCAGTGCACTGAGAAAAGTCTTGGTTTCCTTTAGTGAAGCAGAAGGGCCACGGCCTGACCCCAGCCACTGGGAGGGGAGACCCTGCACCCCCATGTCTGGCTCAGGGCTCTTCCTGGGGATCTGTGGGATGTGGTGGGGAGTGTGAGGCCATGAGAAGAAGAGTGGTATGACACCTCCGTTTGCACAGGGTTGCAAGGAGGCAAAGAGGCCCCATTGCAATGCCTACATCTCATCTCCTCATCAGCTCTAGAGAAAGGGACAAAAACCTGAGGGCAGTTGGGGCCTGCCATTCTTGCCAGCACCCTCTGCCTTCTGCTCTGCAGGCTTCCCTGTGCTGTCCCACACTTTCACCTCTTTCCTTTAGGTCTGCACACACCCATCTCTGTCCACCACCTTGCTCTCATCCCAGCATTTCCATCATTTCTCCAATGTCTCGTCAACCCTCACCAGCTGATCCTTGAAACACAAAGCCATGGTGTGATCACAGACACTCTTTGGGTGACCTCTGGCACCACAGCACTACCCTTAGTGGGACTTTTCTTCCTTCTCATGGCCAGGGCCAACCTTCCAAGATACACTTGGTGGCAGTTTTTTTCTCTCCTACTCTTTTCTACTACCAAAGAAAGCTCCATCAGGATGGAAACCACTCCCAAAGGAGGCATCCCAACCCATCAGGCTCCTTGCGGCCTGTCAGCCAACTGGCAGATGTCAGCCAAAAAGTACAGATGCCAGGTCTAAGTCAAGGGTGACCTGCCACCGATAGACAAAATGACCTCACAGTCCCTTTCCGTGACACATTCCTGCTTCTGCCCTGTCAGCTGCAGAGACAGAAGTGACCTCCCAGTCACTGCCACACTCACATTCCTCCTGCTGGTGCGGGAGATCCTGAGGCAGAGGTGACCTCTCTCTAGTCCCCTAGGGACTCGGGCTCCCTTTCTGCGTTAGAGAGTAAACAGATGTTTATTGGGGAGTTCTGGTGTTCTTCTGCGGTTAGGCTATGGACAAGCTCTGTGGTTTGGGGTTTTGTTTAGGTCTTCCCACATGTCTAGGGATGAATAGAGCATTTTAATACCTCCAGAGAAGGTATTTGGGTGAGTAAGAGAGTAAAGGAATGCGAAAGGGGCTATGGCCTGCCTTTTGCTTGAAGGATACTTTGAGTTCAGTCCTTGCAGTAGGGGATTCCTGTCAGTGTTGGAGGAGCATTTATGTTTAGGGATTCATATTACTGGTTAAATTACAGTAAATTAAGCCATACATGACTCTTTTAAGTCAGTGTTACCACAGCATCAGCATTCCATGAACCCTCTTACCTCTACGAAATCATTAGTTTCTGCTGGCCATGCTCCTCTTCCCACCCCAAAATCTCACATCTCTCTTGGCCAGGCTGCTCCTAACCTCCCCATATTTTCTTGGGATCAGCTTTCTGATGACTTTCATGATCTCAGAGTATCTGTCTCAACTCTGTCGGCTACTCCCTTCCTGGGAAGGAAGTGGTGTTGTTGTCAGGAAGGAAAAGGACACAGGTCTTTAGGAGCATCCTGCACAATATGCCCATCAGCTCTACACCTCCACAAAATTTTGTTTCCTACCTCTAAGTTTTGTGGCTTCCACGGATCCAGTGCTCCTTTTCCCAGGCCCTCTCACATGCTTCAGTTTTGGATGTGCAGGGATGGGATAAGGAAAGCCAAGGAATGGATGGAACTGAGCTTGGCAAGGGAAGCAAAAAATAACAGGAAGGGATTCGATAAATACATTGCTCAGAAAAGAAAGGCCAAGGAGAGTTTACCCCCTCTCTGATGGATGTGAAGGGTGAACTGCTAATGACAGACATGGGGAATGTTGAGGGACTCAGCAACGTCTTTTTCCTCAGTCTTCACTGCCAGTCAGGCTTCCCAAGTCTTTCTTTTCCCTGAACCCACCGATGGAGGCTGGGGGGCAAAGTCCCACCCGCTGTGAGTGAAGAGCAGGTTCGAGACCACCTGATGAAACTCAACAAGTCCAAGTCTATGGGGCTTGATGACATGCGTCCCAGGGTCCTGAGGGAACTGGCTGATGTAGTTGCCAAGCCTCTCTCCATCATCTCTGAAAAATCCTGGCAGTCGGGTGAAGTCCCTGGTGACTGGAAAAAGGGAAACATCATTATTTATTAAAAACTTATTAAACTTATTAAAAAGATGGAGGGCAACTCTTTGCTCAAGCAGATATTGACAGGACTAGGAACAGTTTTAAACTAAAAGAGGGGAGATTGTGATTAGAGGTTAGGAGGAAGTTCTTCACTAAGAGGGTTGTTAGGCATTGGAACAGGTTGCCTAGAGTGGTTGTGGATGTTCCATCCTTGGGGGTGTTCAAGACCAGGTGAGATGAGGCCCTGAGCAACCCAATCTAGTGGGTGGCGTCCCTAACCGTGGCAGGGGGGTTGGAACTTGATGATCTTCAAGGCCTGCTCCAACTCAAGCAACTGTATGATTCTATGATTGTGCTTCAGAGGCAAAAAGAAATCAATATAAGATAAATAAATAAATAAAATTGAAGCATGTTATTGGGCTTCAGAATAGTCAATGATCCAGTTCATCCGTAAGATAAGCTACTCGAAGCAGCAGGAAGGACACTGAAATGTGGCCTCACATGAAGGAGGCTCTAGATTGCTGGTGTAGGAACAGCCTCTTTTGTGCCGTGACCAGTGCAGTATATGCTGCAGGGAAAGGCCTGCACCTGAAGTAAAAGGCCTAGGCCAGCCCCAGTGCAAGCTTGAGATTTGGGTGCATGTAACCTAATGGAACCACAGGATCTTTTCTGTCCCTTCCAACACGAGCCATTCTATGATTCTGTGCTTAGTAGCGCTGTACAGCCCCTGTGGGGCCCAGCCTCAGTTCATGCCCCCCAGCTTGTGCTCCAAAAGTACCCCCTTACGTCCTACGTCACTTGTCCCACCTGCATGTCTCAGCTACCCCAGGGCATCCTGGAGGCAGTGGCCACCTCTGAATAGATAATTGAATCCAGCCATGAAAGTAGGTCTAGGAAACAACGGAAACCTGTGCATAAAAGGACTCTAAGTAATAGCTGAAGGAGTCATTTTTGGCAGCACCACCAGCTTTTTTTCTATGAACTTTCTTGATTTAGTCTCATAGCTTTTATGATGATGATGATGATGATGATGATTTTATTGACAGCACTGTGTACAAGTACAATCACCCAAATTAAGCTTTTTCTGTTAATAGTCTTACGCAAACATTTACCAAAATATATATCCCAAATTTTTTCTTCTTCTTCTTCCTGTGCCTACTCTGCCTTCAAATAGAATTCCAAGGAAAGAAGTCATTGAATTAAAGAATAACTCACGTTGAAGAGATCCACATTGAGACATGTGCGCCATGCTACCATAAAGGGAGGTAACAAAGAGGGTCAACAGTGTTGGCCCAAGTGCCCACGACTGAAGGGTGCTGCTGAAACCTGGCTGGCAGCAGGACTTTGTACCACTAATGCCCAGCCACCTTCTCCCCCCGCAACATCATCCCCTGCTTCAGACCAAATATCACCAATGTGGCTAAAGGAAGACTCCAGGAGACCATGGCAAAGGCCTTGCTAAAGTCCCGGTTCACCACATTCTCTTCTCTCCCCTCCTCTACTGCTTCACCTGTGGCAGGTCTTTCCCCATCACGCTCCCATGGGCAGAGGTGACAACTGCAATTCTGCCAGTCCTTTTTCTTCTCCTTCCTGAAGATGCATTTGGGGTCTGCTTTTTCCAAGCCCACAGAAATCTCTCTAATCCCAACACTTGATGGCCCGGTCCAGAAAGGCAGGGTAGTGGGACATGGCAGAGAGGGGCATCTGCAATGAACCTGTGCAAGAGGGAGTGACAGAAATCTCACAGAGACACTGGGGGCTGTTTCTGGAGTGACACAGGGCAACGCCAGGGCTCTGTGAGGTGCCTACATCTGAGCTGGCCTCCTGCGCTCCTCATACACACGAGGCTGTTGAGAGACACAAATCCCTGCCTTGCACAGTGCACTGCAGGGCCTGCAGTGTCCCTTGAGCTCCTGCAGCCACTGCCAGAGGCTGGGAGGCACCTCAGCCCTGCGGTGCTTCGCCCTGCTCTGCCTTCCTCTGAGATGCCCCAAGGCATGAGGAATGGGCACAGGGACCTCGCTTCAAGGCAGCACATCTCAGAGCTGGATTCAGCTGCCTTCCCAGGGCATGTTACTTACCCTGGTGACACTGCCTGACCCACTGGCATTCATGAGACTTGTAGGAATAGCTGATGGCATTTGTGCTGGCTCGTGTTCATCTCTCTCTGTGCGTATGATGTGCCTGCTGGCACCAGCAGCAACGAGTTTCTCTTTCCACGTCTCCCACAAACACGCAGGGAGCCCTGCTCTTCTCCTGGGACATCCTACATCCCAGGGAGCATTTCTGAAGTGAGCAATGAGCGATGGACTGGCCAGCCATTGCTGAACCTCCTTCCCATGCACTCCATAGCTCTGAGCTGCTGGTGATGCTCTCCAGACTATGACAAATGACCAAAAAGATAACAGAATAAACCTTATGCCTGGCATGCATTATGGGTCATATGCAGAAGCATATGGGCTATTTTTTGGATTTTGAAACATCTCCAGTCATCAGTCTCCTCAAGGCATCATTGAGCTCCCGATTCCTCATGCTGTAGATGAGGGGATTCACTGCTGGAGGCACCATAGAGGATAGAACAGTTAGCACAAGGTTCAGGGATGGGGAAGAGATGGAGGGGGGCTTCAGGTAGGCAAAAATGGCAGTGCTGACAAACAGGGAGACCACGACCAGGTGCGGGAGGCAGGTGGAAAAGGCTTTGTGCCGGCCCTGCTCAGAGGGCATCCTTAGCACAGCCCTAAAGATCTGCACATAGGAAACCACAATGAAAATGAAACAACCAAAAACTAAAGAAAAACTGAACACAAGTAGCTCAACTTCCCTGAGGTAAGCATCTGAGCAGGACAGCTTGAGGATGTGGGGGATTTCACAGAAGAACTGGTCCACAGCATTGCCTTGGCAGAGGGGCAGAGAAAATGTATTGGCCGTGTGCAGGAGAGCATTGAGAAAGCCACTGCCCCAGGCAGCTGCTGCCATCTGGGCACAAGCTCTGCTGCCCAGGAGGCTCCCGTAGTGCAGGGGCTGGCAGATGGCAACGTAGCGGTCGTAGGCCATGATAGTTAGAATTGAATATTCTGAGCCAAAGAAGAAGACAAAAAAGAGAACTTGAGCAGCACACCCTTGATAGGAAATGGCCCTGGTGTTCCAGAGGGCATTGGCCATGGCTTTGGGGAGAGTGGTGGAGATGCAGCCCAGGTCGAGGAGGGCGAGGTTGAAGAGGAAGAAGTACATGGGGGTGTGGAGGCGGTGGTCACAGGCTACAGCAGTGAGGATGAGGCCGTTGCCCAGGAGGGCAGCCAGGTAGATGCCCAGGAAGAGCGCAAAGTGCAGGAGCTGCAGCTCCCGCGTGTCTGCAAATGCCAGCAGGAGGAACTCGCTCACAGAGCTGTTGTTGGGCATTTGCTACCATTGAACACAGCTGTCTGTTGGAGAGGAAAAGGCAGAAAAAGTTAGAACACATTACTCTGAGGAAGAACTATTGCAAGCCTTAGAGTACCCCCAACCAAGCCTCTGGATGTGAAGATACTTTCTGTAGCTCTCTCACTTGGGCTGTGGCTGGTGCTGGCTGAGAGTGGCACTGGGAGCAGGGGTAGCTGTGAGATCCCATGAGTTCCTTCCTGCTGTGCAGCAGGAGGGAAGCAGGAAGGATCCTCAAGTGCATTCTACCTGTTAGTTGCTGCAAACAACTCTGAGTGCAGAGCTGAGCTGCAGGGATTTGGTTTGCTTTCTTTTATCCCACCAGCCCCTGTACTGCTTCGGAGAGGTGTTGCGTGGCTGAACGCCCTCACATTGCCTGTGCACTCCTGCTGATAGCCTGTGGGACTGTCCCTTGGTGAAGACCAAGCAGAGCAGCTCTGCCCACCAGGCCTGGTCTTAGCTGCCCTAGGTCAGCCCGAGGAGAGCTGCAGGACCATCCCATTCAGGGGGTTCCCTGAAAACCTGGAGAAGAATCTGGGCAAGGCTGCTGAGGGAGGAG
The DNA here is from genome assembly GCF_011077185.1 of Oxyura jamaicensis. Classification (NCBI taxonomy): domain Eukaryota; kingdom Metazoa; phylum Chordata; class Aves; order Anseriformes; family Anatidae; genus Oxyura; species Oxyura jamaicensis. The sequence continues at coordinate 8,280 of NW_023305654.1, forward strand.
GGCCACAGCAAGGCAGACGCAGCTTGGGAACTTCTTTTCCATGGCTGCAGGAGCTGCGGGGCAGCTGATTGAGAGCCCATGATGGCCAGCCAGGGCAGGGGGTTGTGGGCTGAGCGGGGGCACCTGCCTTGGGGCACTGCAAGGGGCTCCTGCCAGACTTCCTCACCTCGCAGTGCAATCCAGCAGGACTCTCCAAGCCTACTGCATTGCCCACTGCCCTCCCAGAAACAAGACCCAGCACGAGACCCTGCCAGGATGTGCAGCTGCATGGCCCTGCAGCCACAGACTTACCTTGTCAAGGGCTGTGCAGGTTTCTCCTGCCGGCAGCTCTCAGTATCCTCCCACTGCCAACTGCCTCCAAGCCCTCTCTCCTTCTGGCCTCTTGGTGTGCCACTTGCGCTCAGAGCCCCCAGCCCTGCTGCGCTGTGCAGAGGAGCTGCTCCTGGGCAGAGCTGTCTCTCTGCAGCAGGGCCCTCTTGCCAGGAGCTCTCTCTGTCCCAGGAGCCCGGCCCAGCTCAGCAGCAGAGGCCCAGCCCAAGGCATGGACATCACCCCTCTGGGGGCTTTGCTGATGAGCCCACCAACCTCAGGCCCTGAGAAGACAATGGAAGACATCTCGGACGGAGTCCAAGTCAGAGGCAAGTTTCCTGCCGTGTCCCCCTGAGGGCCAGCCCTGACACAGCCTCCCTTGGAGCTCGTTAGAGCAGAACCTTGGAGACAGTGAGGACAAGTAGACAAAGGCAGTGTGAAGGTGACACTGATGTGCAGGAAAACTCAATGTGTTTCATCAAGCACAAGACCCAAGCCTTGACCCCCAGTACCTGGGAAGGGAGATTGTTTCCCTTCACACCTTGCTCCGGGCTCTTCCTGGGGCAGTAGGAGATGGGGATGTGCATTGCCAAGTGCAGGAGAATGGTACGACCGCTGCCTGGTTCATGGGTGGGGCCGAGGAGGCAATGAGCCCCTGGTGCTTAAACGCTAAGCCGTGTCCTCATAGGCCTCAGGGGCAGAGACAACAGCCATAGCCATGGACACAAAGACCTGGGTTCTGTTGGGACTTTCAGCCTTGACACAGCCCTTGCTCCTCTCCACACCAGACTGTCTGAGGGACTCCCAGACCTGCACCTCTTTCCCTGCTGTCTGCAGCCCCTTGTGTGGGTGGTGTTACACCAGATCTCAGCTGAGTCTGATAACTCCAACTTTCTCGGTGGCCATGATCCTCCTAAGGCAGCTCTGTAGGAAGCTGGCCTGGTTCCTGGAGAGCAGGCAGCACTGCTCGTATGGCATTCCTCGTGGTGCCCAGGCCCTACTTCTCCTGGGCACTGCTCACTCAGAAGGAATTAGGTGCATGCAATTCAGTACAGACTCACAGAAGTGCAGGGGAATGCACACTGCCAGGTTCCACCTTTTTGGTGCTACTTACACATGCTGCCACTTTGTCTGAAGCTGTGTCCTAAATATTATGAGGCTGTGCAGGGACATAATTAGAAGGTCCAGAGCCCAAATATAGCTCCATCTGGCTAATGCTGTCAAAGAGAAAGACAAATATTTACATAAATCCTTTAAATGAAGGAGGATTAAGGAGAATCTTCATGCTTTATTGGATGTGGTGGGAAATGTTGTGCAAAGAGATGAGGAAGAGGCTGAGGTACTTCATGCCTTCTTTGTCTCAGTCCTTAGAAGGAAGACCAGTTGTTCCCCTGGTACTCAGCCCCCAGTGCTGGTAGATAGGGAAATGGAGCTGGAGATAGGGAAAGGGGGGGGAGACTTCTCCCCACTTCTTCACCTTCCCTTTCTCCTTCAGCTCCCCCTTCTCCTCCAGGCCAGTTACAATAGCTCTTCAGGATTTCGGAGTGGCAGGGAGTGTGGGAGGATCTGGGCAGGCACCTAGAGCAGTGGGCACCTCCACCAGTGCTTTGGAACTTCACCCCTGAGCAATTGCAGAAGCCTAAAACAAAAGGGAAATGCTTGTCAGGGGGGTTTGATCCCCAGGCAATGCCAAAGGGACAGAAATCATGGCAACGTTCTGGGACTTTACCTATGCTCACCAGATGCACTCACTGCCACTCCAGTCCCTGGGACAGGCCCAGCAGCCACTCCAATTCCTCTGAAAGGCTCTGCAGCCACAGCAACTCCTGCCATGAGCTGTTTGGCCACTCCAACCCCCTGAGACAGGCCCTGCAGCCAGAAGAAACTTCTGCGACAGGCCCTGCAGCCACTTCAGCCCCTGGGATGGGCCCCATGGCTGGGCCAGAGAACCAGCCTGGCCCACTAGTGGTTGGTCCTAAATGCAGGAGGAAACAATGCATCTGAAAAGATGTTTCTTTTGTCTTTTGTCTTTTATGATTTTATTTGTAGAAAGGTAAACAACTCCTCTGCAGGCAAGAAAGGAGGAAGAATGCAAGGAATGTTTCAACAAAGCTCGGCCGTGGTGGAAGAAGGAGGGTGAAGAGGAAGAGATCATAACAGCCTCAGTAACCACACGATCCCTATTGCAGAGTGAGCTATGAGAGCTGCGAAAAGATTTCAGCCATCGTCCAGGTGAGCACATTGTCCCCTGGCTGCTCCAGGGATGGGAGAACAGGGCCACGAGGCTGGAATTCGAGGGCAAGGAAGCCAAGCAGCTGGGATCCCCCTCTCTGGAAGGGGTGAGTGGCAAACAACTGGAAAATGGGCTGAAGGAACATACTCCTGTCCGGTGTGAAGGAAAGGTATCCCTTGAAGGAAGATCTTGTATGTCAGCCAGGCGAGTGGATGACGGTGGAGTTGGGTATCTGGTGCCTGATGCAATTAGTCGTGCTGGAAGTGATACATGTGGGAGAAAAAATGTTGGTTTTGCTCCAGAAGCAGTAACACAAGCACAGGAAGTACCAGGCATGCTGCTTCTTGGGAATGCTCAATGTATGGGGGGAGGAGAAGGACAAGGACTAAATGATATCCAGCAGAAAAACATTTACTGGGTGTATGTGACCATGGAAGAAAGAGGGTTTTTGTTTAGTTGTAGAGATGTTGCATTGTTTAGAGGTACATTGTTTAGAGGGAAGGAATGTGCAATTGAGATGCTTTCAGTGCTAAGAAAGCTTACCGGACAGCCTTGTGAAATGCAGACAACAACCAGACTCCTTAGGGCAATGAAGGGAAACCCACGGGGTGTCAAGCCAAGTCAGACAAGGGAAGAAATATTATCACTGCACAAAGTAAAATGTCACTAGAAGTTTGAAAACTAACGGGCTGGCAACTGAAAGCCATGCTTTATCTGTACAGCGTCAGATAGGTGGTTAACCTGGACTACCCAGTCAATGGGGAAATAAGGTAGGGTGCTGGTCCTCGAGGAAATAATGTATATTAGCTGTGCTATGTAACTAGGAGGTGTGCTCCTGCTTGCGGGTTGCCCGCCATTGCAATCACGAATAATAAAATAAAAAAGCAACTTAACTGAGATCCTCGCCTGAGTCTGTGTTATTGGTCACAGAGCGTTTCTTACATCTACACAAACTTCGGCAATGAACAACTGCCCAAAGATCCAGATGAAGTCAAGTGCACATGACCTGTGTGGTGGAAGGTTGTACAGAGCGCACCATCATCATCAGATGGCAGCTCATTGGCAGAAATGACCTGGGAAGGCCAAGAAGAATCCACAGTGGCTGAATCGGCTAGCCAACACTGGCAAGAAGAAGAAAGTCTCTCTTCTTCCCTATGGGCCTGCATCTAAGCTGCGCGTGAGCTTTCTCATGAGGCCCAAGAACAACAAGATAATGCAGCTTTCTCCCAACCTGTAGAAACCCATACCTAAGGTAGCAGGTGTAAGTGTGCCTCTGCTCAAGAAAGGGAATAGAGTGGGGACACACCATGTGCCTGCCTTTGGTTTGACCCTGGAGAGGACATGAGCAAATGGGATGGAAAATCTACCTCCATCCTAGAGGCACAGACACATGACTTGCAAGGAAATAGAATCACAACAAGGGATTCTTCTGAGCCAAGTGCTGCTCAAGGTTCCAGTGCGCAGTCCTCCAGACACAGGAATGAATGCTATGAGCAGGACTAGAGGGGCCCGTCCTGCAGCCAGGGGGAGGAAAGGGACAATTGGGTGTATTGGACTTTGAGGATTCAATGGCCTGGCGCATCAGACCACAGAAGATAGAAAGGATTTGATGGACCCTGGTGCACAGCGTAGCCTAATGCCATCCAGCTCTAAAGGGGCAGAACCCATCTGCATCTCTGGACTGACAGGGCGTTCCCAAGAGTTAACTGCAGTGGAGGCTGAAGTGAGTCTAACTGGGAAGGAATGGCAGAAGCACCCCCTTGGGACTGGCCCGGAGGCTATGTGCATCCTTGGCATAGACTACTTCAGGAGAGGGTACTTCAAAGATCCAACCAGTGGGCTTCTGGCAGAGCTGCCATGGAGACGGAAGACATTAAAGAGTTGTCTAGTGTGCCTGGTCTCTCCTAGGACCCTTCTGTTGTGGGGTTACAGAGGGCTGAAGAACAGCAGGTGCCAGTAGCTACCCCAGTGGTGGACCAGCAGCAAGACCAGACTGACCAAGACTCCCTGATTCCCATCTATCAGCTGCTTCATCGACTGGACAGCCAAGGGGTGATCAGCAAGACTCGCTCAATCTTTCATAGATCCGAGTAGTCAGTGTCTAAAGGGAAGTGGAGGCTAACGGTAGACTCTCATGACCTGAATGACCTCATGCCACCTCTGAGGGCAGCTGTGCCAGGCAGTCTACAACTTCCACATGAACTGGAGTCAAAGGCAGCCAAGAGCTCTGCCACAGCTGAGATCCCTCATGCATTTTGCTCCATCCCCTTGGCAGCAGTGTGCAGGCCACAGCTGCAGGAATGTCGAGTCCACCTGGAACTGATGGTCCCAGGGCTGGAAACACAGCCGTGCCACTTACCATGGACTGACGCAGACCACCCTGGGATGGGGGAAGCTCCTGAACACCTGCAGTACCTTGATGATCTCATCATGTGGGGCAACAGAGCAGAAGAAGTATTTGAGAAAGGGAAGGAAACAGTCCAAAGCCTTCTGAAAGCTGGTTCTACCCTAAGACAAATGTTGAGGGACTGGAACAGTGGATCCCAGTGCAGGCTGGCCAGGGTCGGGGGCACAGCTGCTTGGGAACAGGCTGGGCATCAGTCATTGGGTGTGAGAAATTCCATAGTGCATTGCTTGCTTTGTACATCTAATTAGCACTGTTATTGTTGTTGTTATTATTATTGACCTTCCCCTTTCCTATCCTTTAAAACTGTATTTCTCTTAACCCATGAGCGTTACAGGCATGGAGCTCCAGGGGCACTGAGCTAACAGCTGTGTGGTGCTGAAGTGCCTGACGGGTTAAAGCACAACATCATGTTTGACAGCCACGCTCTGATAGCACAAATCACACTTCCAAAATCAGGCTGTCCCGTGTTGAGGGAGGAGCAGTCGGTGATGCCTTCAGTCTGCTTCCAACACCACAGCCCACCCCCTGTTTTCAAGCATTCCAACAGCTTTTGAGCATTTTGCAGTTGTTCAGGGGTGAGATTCCAAAGCCCTGGAGGTGCCCACTGCTCTAGACACCTGCCCCTATCCTCCCACACTCCCTGCCACTCACAACTATCCCTCCTCAGGACACATCTCTGGATGACATTCCTAAGTAGTTGTTTAAACTTAAACAAGACCTGAAGCGTGTTCAGGAGACATATCAATAACACCATGCTGGTCTGAACATCCCAAGGATATTTGGCATCTTGGAGAACTATTGTAATTAACTCGGAGGGGAAGAGGCTGGTGAAGGAGAAAGGGATAGTGAACATTAGGAAAAAAAATCTTCCCCTGCCCCTCCGCAGATTGGCTCCCTGATAGAAAAAGGCAACAGGTGCAACTGTTAATAGGTTCTGAGATATGGTTTCCAAAGTACAGAATCGATGACAGTGCTGAGTACAAATACCAGGTTAGTGCCTTGACCAGCAATTTCATCATATCATAAGCCATTGTTACACCGCACAGTAACGTAACGGGCTTAAACCAGGGCGCAGAAAGGAGAAACAGCACGACAGGGAGCACATCCAGAAAGTACCGTGCTATAAAACTCAATTTGGAACACAGGCACAGCAGACTTGAGATTAAAGCAGTCACCATTGTGACTAGCAACAATGAAGCAGCTCTAATACTTATACCAGTTTGATTTTAACACACTCTGTCGTTATCTCAACCCTTCGTGCCCCACATTGGGCGCCAAAAGAGCTGTTGTGGTTTGCCCCAGACAGCAGCCAAACACCACACAGCCGTTCGCTCACCCTCCCCCCTGCCTCTCTGGGA
>NW_023305655.1:0-12757 GCF_011077185.1 Oxyura jamaicensis
CTGCTCCTTCAAAGTGACACTACCAGGCCCACCACAAAACCACGGCCCGTAGCGCCAAGCGCACGCATTGCTTTAATAGCTCCAGGCCTGGGGACTCCACCAGTGCCCTGGGCAGCCGGTTCCACCCTTTCCGTGAAGAAATCCTTCCTGAATTTGGAAGAATTCCTTCCTGAATTAGAGATGGGGCGAGTCAGCCTTCCCCCAGTATCGCGACCACCTCCATCAGGAAAACCAGAAGGGTTCCTGTCACCGGCGACCCCCTCCTGAGAACAGAGGGCCACATAACGCCGACCTGACCCAAGCCATGGGGAAGTCTGCTGCCTCCCAGGAGAACCGGGCAAAAGACGTTTCTAGAAAGCTCGCTCGCCCAGTAAGGCCCTCTGAGCATCGCTGTTCTGTCCCGATGTACTTCAAAGTGGCAAAGAGCCCCCCAGCACCCTCCCAGTGCCCCCCAGTAACGCCTATGGACCTGCAGCACTCTCCCAGTGCCCCCCAGTAACGCCTAAGGACCTGCAGCACTCTCCCAGTGCCCCACCCAGTATTGCTCAGAGCCCAGACCACGCCCTCCCCGCGGCTCTGCCCTGCTCCCTTCCCCCGGCCACGCCGCCGTTGCTAGGCCACGCCCCCGTCTCTAGGCCACGCCCCTACCGCTAGACAGCGTCTCCCGGCGCTTGGCCACGCCCTCTTCGCTTGGCCACGCCTCTCCCCGGTCGGCACAGCCCCCCCCCCGCTGTAAATGCAGCAGCCTCCTTAAAATGGCGACGCCCCGAGGTGGGGCCCATCACCGAGGAGGGTTTGGGAAGGGGGACCTGGCGCCCCCCCCCCCCCTCCGGTGTCCCCCGAGAGCCCGGAGTCCAAATCCTGGCTCCACACGGGACCAACTTCCCCCAGATTGACCCAAATGTCATAGAATCATAGAATATCCTGAGTTGGAAGGGACCCTTAAGGATCATCAAGTCCAACTCTTGACACCGCACAGGTCTACCCAAAAGTTCAGACCATGTCACTAAGTGCCCAGTCCAATCTCTTCTTCAATTCAGACAGGCTCGGTGCAGTGACACCTTCCCTGGGGAGCCTGTTCCAGAGTGCAACCACCCTCTCTGTGAAGAACCCCCTCCTGACGTCCAGCCTAAATTTCCCCTGCCTCAGCTTAACCCCGTTCCCGCGGGTCCTGTCACTGGTGTTAATGGAGAAAAGGTCTCCTGCCTCTTGACAACCCCTTACGAGGAAGTTGTAGACTGTGATGAGGTCTCCTCTCAGCCTCCTCTTCTCCAGGCTGAACAGGCCCAGTGACCTCAGCCGTTCTTCGTACGTCTTCCCCTCCAGGCCTTTCACCATCTTCGTAGCCCTCCTCTGGACACTCTCCAACAGTTTCATGTCCTTTTTGTGCTGTGGTGCCCAGAACTGCACACAGTACTCGAGGTGAGGCCGCACCAGTGCAGAGTAGAGCAGGACAATCACCTCCCTTGACCTACTAGCGATGCCGTGCTTGATGCACCCCAGGACACGGTTGGCCCTCCTGGCTGCCAGGGCACACTGCTGGCTCATATTCAACTTGCTGTCTACCACGACCCCCAGATCCCTCTCTTCTAGGCTGCTCTCCAGCGTCTCATCGCCCAGTCTGTACGTGCAGCCAGGGTTTCCCCGTCCCAGGTGCAGGACCCGGCACTTGCTCTTATTGAACTTCATGCGGTTGGTGATCGCCCAGCTCTCCAACCTATCCAGATCCCTCTGCAAGGCCTTTCCACCCTCATTCGAGTCCACGACTCCTCCAAGTTTGGTGTCATCAGCAAACTTGCTCAAAATACCTTCTATTCCTACATCCAGATCGTTTATAAAAATATTGAAAAGTACCGGCCCTAAAATGGAGCCTTGAGGGACCCCACTGGTGACCGCCCGCCAGCCTGACGCAGCCCCATTTACCATAACCCTTTGGGCCCTGCCCGTTAGCCAATTGCTCACCCATTGTATGATGTTTTTATTTAGCTGTATGGTGGACATTTTGTCCAGTAGGATCCTATGGGAGACCGTGTCAAAAGCCTTGCTGAAGTCCAAAAAAATCACATCGGCTGGTTTCCCTTGGTCCACCATACGGGTGATCTTATAATAAAAGGAAATCAGGTTAGTTAGGCAGGACCTACCCTTCACAAACCCATGCTGGCTGGGACCGATGACTGCTTTGTCCCCCAGGTGCGCCTCAATAAGTTCGAGAACCATCTTCTCCATGATTTTACCAGGCACTGACGTGAGACTGACAGGCCTGTAATTGCTAGGGTCTTCTTTCTGACCCTTCTTGAAAATCGGCACAACATTTGCCAGCTTCCAGTCTACCGGGACCTCTCCAAATTCCCAGGATCGTTGAAAAATAATTGAGAGAGGTTCCGCGATGACGTCCGCCAGCTCTTTCAGCACCCGGGGATGAATCCCATCCAGACCCATGGACTTGTAGGGATCCAGGTGGAGTAGCAAATCCCGCACACGTTCAGGGTCGGTTGGGAGTTTGTCATCCCCACCGTCCCGGTCCTCCAGCTCGGGGCACCCTGGGTCCCGAAGCCCATCATCGGCAATGAAGACAGAGGCAAAGAAGGCGTTAAGTGTCTCTGCTTTGCCTATGTCATTGTCTGTGAGGAGACCTTCCCTATCAAGGAGCGGCCCTATGTATTCTTTAGTTCTCCTTTTTCCATTCACATATCTTAAAAAAACCTTTTTGTTTTCTCTCACAGACACAGCCAGCTTCAACTCTAGCTGTGCTTTGGCCACACGAACTTTCTCCCTACAAACACGAACAGCATCCCTGTATTCTTTCCATGACACCTGGCCCTCCTTCCAGTAGCGAAACACTCTCTGTTTCCACCTAATCTCCATTAGAATGTCCCTGGTCAGCCACGCCGGCCTCCTGCCCCGCCTGCCTGACTTGCGATATTTAGGAATTGCCTGATCTTGTGCTTCTAGGAGGCATCGCTTAAAGAATGACCAGCTCTGGTGGACATCGAGGCCTTCAAGAGCAGTTTCCCAGGGGACCTTGCTGACTAGTTCCCTGAGCAGCCTGAAGTCCGCTTTCCCCATATCTAGGGATGAGGTTTTGGTGGCACTTTTCCTTCTGTCACCGTAAATTTTGAACTCAACCACTTCATGGTCGCTATGACCAAGGCGGCCACCGATCACCACATCTCCCACCAGACCCTCTCTGTTTTCTAGCAACAGGTCTAGGAGGGCACCTTTCCTAGTTGGCTCCGTTAGCACCTGCACCAAGAAGTTATCATCTAGGTGCTTCATGAACCTCCTGGACTTGCTCGTGTCAGCCGTGTGGCACTCCCAGTTAACGTCTGGCAAGTTGAAGTCCCCCATAAGGACGAGGGGAGTTAATCTCGAGGCCTCTCTTAGTTCTGTAAAGAATAATTTATCGGCGCTATCGTCCTGGCCAGGCGGTCTGTAATAGACTCCCACAACGACATCCCCTTTATTCGTTCGTCCCTTGATCCTTACCCAGAGGCTCTCAACTTTGCCATTGCCGACCTGAAGTTCCACACAGTCCAGCCCCTGCTTCACATCCATCGCCACCCCACCACCTCGCCTACCCTGCCTGTCCCTCCTGAAGAGCCTGTAACCATCTATCGCAACACCCCAGTCACAGGACTCATCCCACCAGGTTTCGCTTATGCCGATGATGTCGTAGTTGCGGGACTGGGCCAGGACTTCTAGCTCATCCATTTTATTCCTCATGCTGCGTGCGTTCGTGTAGAAGCACTTCAGGTGCGTCTCCTTACACTCAGCACCTTGTGGATCTGACCGAAGGACCTCACTGGCACACAGCCCCTCTGATTCTAGCGTACCATCCCTTAGGTCTTCACCGGCGTGCCTGGTTTTAGCCCCTTCCCCCTTCGACTCTAGTTTAAAGCCCTATCTATCAGCCCTGCCAACTCCTGACCAAAGATCCTTACCCCTCTCCGAGAGAGGCGCATCCCATCCGGTGCCATCAGGCCCGGTGTAGCATCGACCTTCCCGTGATCAAAGAACCCAAAATTCTGCCGGTCACACCAGTCTCGAAGCCACGAGTTTAGGTGAACAGCACGCCTTTCAGCTTCGATCCCCCCTATCGGAAGGACAGAGGCAAACACAACCTGCGCCCCTGATCCTCTAAGTAGTCGCCCCAAATCCCTAAAGTCTCTTTTGATCGCCTTCGGACTCCTCGTTGCTACTTCATCGCTACCAGCCTGAAAGACCAGTAATGGGTAGTAGTCAGTGGGCCGTACCAGGCGCTTGACTTTCGTGGCAAAGTCTCTCACCCGAGCCCCAGGGAGGCAACAGACTTCTCTGCGGGTTGGGTCCGGTCGGCATATCGGTCCCTCTGTCCCTTTCAGAAGGGAGCCCCCCATAACAATAGCCCTTCTTTCTTTTTTGAAGGATGATGTGGCGATGCGATGTGTAGGTCGCCTTGTCTTAGGCGCCCCCTCCAACTGGGACGGGTTTTTATCTACTATGTCATTCAGATTGTCTTGTTCTAGTCCTTCATATCGATTATTTAAGGGTAGATGAGAAGGTGAGGTGGGCAGAGAGAGGGCTCGCCTCCCACCCCGAATAGGCACCTGCCTCCATTCCCCCCCTTGATCTAGGTCTCCTCCCTCTGCCTGGCAGGAGGAGGGAACCTCCGTCTTCTGCATAACAGGAGACGCCTGTGCTGTGGCAGGCTCGTGAGCCTGCCTCAGAGAGGGTACAGTGCACCTCCACCAGTCAATTTCCATCTCTGATTCCCTGATGATCCTGAGCCTGTTCACCTCCTCCCGGAGCTCCGCTACCTGGCTGAGCAGTTCTTCAAGCTGAGCACACCTCCCACAGGCATACCCTCCACTGCTGTCGGAGACCGACAGAAGGCTGGGGCACACTCTGCAGCCCAGGACCTGGACGGCTGCGTGTTTCCCCGAGCCCTCCGTCTGAGTAGCCACACTGGTGACCGTGGCTGGAGATGCCGCACGAGATGCGGAGGCCACGGTTTTCTGCCTGGTTGATACCATGGTCAGGTTTTACGCAAGCAGGTTACAAGCACCGAAGGGAGAGGCAGCTGCAACAGAGCGACGATGTCTGCGAATTAATTCATCGAGCCTGTCCTCAAATGTCCCGAGCTGGAAGGGGACCCCCAAGGATCACCGAGACCAACTCCGGGCCCCACAATTACCTAAAAATTAACCCAAATATCTACAAATGAATTCCTCGAAGCGTGTCTAGAATATCCCGAGCTGGAAGGGACACCCAAGGATCACCGAGACCAACTCCGGGCCCCACAATTACCTAAAAATTAACCCAAATATCTACGAATGAATTCCTCGAAGCGTGTCTAGAATATCCCGAGCTGGAAGGGACTCCCAGGGATCACCGAGACCAACTCCTGGCCCAAAAATCCTACCCAAAAAGTCTACCCAACAATTCAGACCAGATGACCGAGAGCACAGCCCAAACGCTTCTTGAGCTCCGACAGGCTCGGTGCTGTGACCACATCCCTGGGGAGCCTGTTCCAGTAAAAAAGTTGTTGTCTCATATTGAAGCGGAACCTCCGATGCTCCAGCTTGCACCCATTGCTCCTCGTCCTATCATTGGGTGTCACCGAGAAGAGCCTGGCTCCATCCTCCTGACACCTTACCTTCTTGGCCCCGAGGGCACGGTGCTGCCTTGTGGTCCACCAGGACCCCCAGGTCCCTCTCCCCTTCACTGCTCTCCAGTAGGGCAGCCCCCAACTTATACTCTGGACTCCATGATCCTCACGGGTCCCTTCCAATTTGGGATATTCTATGATTATACCGGTGCCTGGGGTTGTTCTTGCCCAGATGCAGCACTCTACACTTGTCCCATTTCATTAAGCACAGCCATCAGGCACGTCACCCACTCCTCCCAGTTTTGTGTCCCCAGCAAACCTGCTGACGGCGCACTCCATTCCCTCATCCAAGTCATCGATGAATACATTGAACAGCACTGCTCCCAGCACCGACTCCACTAGACACAGGACTCCAACTCGACTCCATCCCACTGACCACAACCCTCTGGCTTCTTCCCTTCAGCCGGCTCACAGCCCCCCTCACCACCCGATCATCCAGACCGCACTTCCTCGGTTTAGCTGCGGGAGACGGCGCCAAAGACCTTACTGAAATCACCATACACCACGTCCACTGCTTTACCATCATCCACCCGCCTGGTTACGTCCTCGTAAAAGGCTATCAGGCAGGTCAAGCATGACTTCCCCTAGGTGAAGCCACCTTGACTGCCCCTAATGACCTTGGTGGTCATTAGCAACACGGATAAGTTGTTCCATCACCTTACCAGGGATTGAGGTGAGGCTGACCGGTCTGTCGTTACCCATGTCCTCTTCCTTGCCCTTTTTGAAGACCAGAGTGACATTTCTCCCACGTGCCTGGTGACAGGACGAGGGGGAATGGGCTAAAGTTGCAGCAGGGGAGGTTTAGGTTGGCTATTAGGAAGAACTTCTTTCCTGAATGAAGGAAGGAATGGGCTGCCCAGGGAAGAGGTGGAGTCCCCATCCCTGGAGGTCTTTAAAAGACGTTTAGATGCAGAGCTTAGGGATATGGTTTAGTGGAAGATTTGTCAGCGTTAGGTCAGAGGTTGGACTCGGTGATCTTGGAGGTCTCTTCCAACCTAGATAATCCTGTGATTCCGTGATTTGTGGCGCCCCGCGTTTGGCCTTGAGTGCCACGCAGCTGGATCCAGCCTGCCCAGATCCCTCTGCAGAGCCTTCCTGCCCTCAAGCGGATCAACGCCCCTGCCCAGCTTGGTGTCACCCACGAACTGACAGCGTCCAGACACTTGGGGCCCACCCAGCGCGTGTCACACTGGGACCCATTGTGACATCACTGGTGACACCCCAGGGGTCTGCCTTATAAGAGTGCGGCCGCGGCTCAGACCCTCAGTGTCGGTGCACGGCAGCGACGGACAGGGCAGGAGCACAGGACCTTCGAGAGGATTCCCTGAGCGCAGCCCACATCCAACAATGCCGCAACCGCCCGCCCGGAGAAGCCGCCGCTTCCTCCTCGGGAGCTCTCCCTTTCCGGAGGTTCCCGATGAATCCGATGAGGAGGGAGGCTTTCCCCGCAGGCAACCCAAGCTGGCCTGGCAGGAGACCTGGTCTTCTGTGGACAACAACTGGCCAGCGGAGAACAGCCCGGTGGCCAGGAGCCCGGCAGAGGCCAGCCAAGATGAGAGCAGCCTATCAGACATGGACAGCCTGCTGGTACAGCACCACAGCCTAGCTGAGGGCAGGGAGCTGAGCCTGGACGAGCTGCTGAGTGGGGAATGCAGCCTGTCAGAGGGCACGGACGTCTCCGAGGCCACCGATGAGGCCATGCTGCCGGACGAACCCTGTAAGTGAGGGTCCCTGTGAGACAAGGTGGAGAGGGTCGGGGCCCCGGCCTGGGGTGGGAGAGATTTTGGGGGGGGCTGCATCGCATCCCCTGCGGTGCGGTCGGGTGGCGAGAGAGCGGGCACGGGTGCCAGGAGAGCGGGCACGGGGCCGACGGGGCTGAGCTTCCTCCGCAGCACCTCAGAATCGCAGGATGCTTCGGGCTGGGGGGGGACCTCAGCGATCACGACGCCTCCCCCCAGCCCGGGCTGCCCAAAGCCCACCCAGCCTGGCCGTGGGCAGCGCCAGAGCCTCACCGCCCTGGGCGTGAAGGATAGAAATCCCTCCCTGTCCGATAGAAAGCTGCCCTCTTTTAGGTTAAAGCTGTCACCCCTTGTCCTGTCGCTGTACTCCCTGAGGAAGGTCCCCCCCAGCTGTCCTGGAGGCCCCTCTGGGCACTGGGAGGCCGCAGCGAGGTCCCCCTGCAGCCTTCTCCAGGCTCCACAAGCCCAGCTCCCTCAGCCTCTCTTCGCAGCGGAGCTGCTCCAGCCTCTGGGCATCCTCGTGGCGTCCCCACGTCCTCCTGGGGCCCTTCCTCTCCTCACTCCTGCATTCTGCACTCTTTGCTTCCCTCCTTTCCAGTTAAGGAACAGAAACCATCCAGAGACACGGCCATGGAATTTGTCGAGGAGTTTGTCAGAGGCACAGAAAAGGTAACGGCAGCCGCTTGCATCGCGGCCGGGCTCCTGGCGCTGCCACGGCTCTGCTGCGGGGCTGCTGGAGGGCTGCTGGCTGGGCAGAGCCGTGCCCTCCGGGCATCCCGCACAGCTCCAGACCCCCTCAGGGCTTTGGTCCTGCTGGCCGTGGGTGTCCCCCTAACGCTCTGTTGGTGGTTTTTTGGCTGCCAGGACAAGGAGGAGCAGAAGATGCTGTTCCTCAGCCACGTCAGCACTCTGTGCACTATTGTCAAGGAGAGGGGCTTGTCGCTGGACTTGCGTACCTTCTGCCACAAAAATAACGTGGTGGAGAACATCATGGTGAGAGGATGCGTGGCGGGCTGGGGAAGGGACAAGTCCCCCCTGGCACCAGCCCGGGGCTGGGGCAGCGCTGGCTGTGCTGGTGCTGGGTGTCGGCGGCTGCAAGGCCTCATCCCGCTTGTGCTCTGCAGGCGCTGCTGGAAAAGGAGCCCATGTTCAATTTGCGCACAGAATTTCGGAAGAAGGCCATGGAGACTGTCACCATGCTCAGGTACCTGCCCAGCCCTGGTTGGGCCAGCACATCCCCAGGGCAATGTCCCGGTGGCCCAGAAGCTGGCAGGGAGGCCGCCCATCCCTCCCAGGGATGCCTGTCCAAGGGAGGTCTGTGTCCTCCTCCATAAGCCTCGAGGCACTGCGTCCAACAGGCTCCTCTCTCTCTCTCCCTCAGCAACACCGTGCCGACAACACTGGAAGGCAAAAAGGAGCGTCTCCTGAGGGCCTGCTACAAGAGAGTCTTCTTTCTGCCTCCAGTGTCGGATGTGCCAGAGACAGAAAAAGCGCTCTATGCCAAGGTATGTGCTGGGTGAGGTAGCGGCACCCCCAGTCCCGCTGAGCTGCTGCCTTGCTTCCCTGTGCTGAGACAACTGGAGACCAATGCAGGGCCGGGGCCCAGATTTGCTTTCCCAGCCTCATCCCTTCTTCCCCTTCCCCGGCCTGATCCCGTGCTGCAGGAGGCCTGCACGCAGCAGCTTTTTAGCCCCAGAGCCACCCCTGGGCTCCAGAGGGGCTCAGAGCCAGCTCCCGGGGGTGAGAAGGGCCACAGAAATAATTTGATCTTCTGTCCTCCCTGCAGACTATGAAAGCCATGGACCACATGCTGGCGGCCTTTGTACATGACTGTCCCATCACCGGTATCAACATGGAGTTGCAGAAAATCTTGGAGGTTTGGCATTTGCACAGAATTTCCAAAGAATCCTCTCAGGTCACATTTGCAGACCGCTGTCAGCCCAGCAACTTCTCTCCTTGCAGGCGCTGCTGAAATTGGCTGGCTTCAAAAACTCAACTGTGCGCGAGAGAGCTATGGAGAGGATCGAGAGGCTGATTGATTTCACCCTCTGGTATTTTGTGACTCAGGTAAGGAACACGGAACCCTCCACCCTTTCCTGCATCACAGAGCATCCTGCCACTCGGGGGTGCCTGCGAGGCAAGCCTGGATGGATGTGAGGGCCTCAGCACCCTGAAGCGAGGGTCTTTGTCCCTCCTTTGCCCCTGCTCTTCCCTCCCCAGGCCCTGCTCTCTCAGGGGCCGGCTCTGCCTCCACTAAG
Organism: Oxyura jamaicensis; assembly: GCF_011077185.1. Classification (NCBI taxonomy): domain Eukaryota; kingdom Metazoa; phylum Chordata; class Aves; order Anseriformes; family Anatidae; genus Oxyura; species Oxyura jamaicensis. Next base: position 9,645 of record NW_023305655.1, read on the forward strand.
CCCTTCGTCTCTCCTCCTTCCCTCCCCCAGATCTCAGGCTGCAATGAGAAATACAAGGGCAGATACGAGGATCCCATAGAGCTCCACATCCCCATCATGGGCCGTCTGCTGGGCCACCTCTTCATTTCCAGCTGTGGCACGGATTCCATCAGTTGCACAGCTTTGGATGCTATCTCTCGCCTCTACGCAATGATCACAGGTGGAAGAGGTAAGAGAAGGTGTGGTGGGCAGCGTCCCTCTGCACACAGAGGGACACTTCCTGCACGTCCCGACCCCGAGCAGAAGGGGGTCTGTGACACGCTGCTACCCCCACAGCGCTCAGTGCCATTGCTTCTCCTTCTGCATCATCCCTGAGGTCCCTCTTGCTCCCAGCACCCGTCACCCTGTGCCTGACATCCCTGCCCACCCCTCTCCACACCACGGGTCCGAGCCTCCCTCCTCAACCATTCCTAGCAAAAGTGCTTTGCACCATTTGGCAAGCTTGTTGGCAAAGATGCTCTTCCCTACTGACTCTTTCGGTGTTCCCCCCTGTTTAGAATGCTCGCAGACAAAGGACATGCAAAATTATGTAGAGACACGCGATAAGTTGGAGGATACAAAATTCCCTTCATGTGAAATGTCCACTCCCTGTGAGATTGCTAAGGTAAGGAGCTCTGGCCTTGCTGGGAATCTTGTCCGCAGCATCAGCAGGCAACTCGTGTGAGCAAAGGGGTCCAGAAGCGGTGGGGCTGGCTCGGCCTCACTCGCCCTGGGGAGAGGGTTCCTCTTGTCCCCAAGCTGGGGCTATGCGAAGGCTGCTCCCCTGTGTCCCGGCAGCAGCTCCAGCCCTCCTGGCCACCTTCAAGCCCTGGCTACCTGCAGGGCCAGCACTCTGTCCCCCTGTGCCCCATCCTCACCCCTTCCCCCTGAGGGCCCTCTCTCCGGAGCTGCCCTTGCTGCTCAGCTAAGCAGCACCCTTGGGACACTCAGTGCGGCATGTCTTCCCTCCTCCTTCCCGCAGGCGTTTGGAGGATACCTCTTCCCTCATGAGAGGCTGGACATCATCCTCACAGCCATTGAAGCTTTACAAGACTCCAGCATCCTGGACAAGCAGGGGGCCTGCAGCGTGCTCGATGCAGCCTTGGATGACCCAGCCTACTGGCTGACAGATGTAAGTGGCCTGTGCCCATTGCCCTGCCCTTGAGCTCTTTCAGGCGTTGTTCCTCCCTCCCTCCCTCCTTCCCTCACACATCGAGGTCTCTTGGGCTCCAGAAGCCACCTGAAGCCAGCAGAGAGCAATGGAAGGGGCCCAAGTTTCCGTGGCTGCTGTGGAAATGGCTGCAGTCTGGTGGCAACACCATTCCCACCCGTGTTCCCTCCAGGTGCCAACGCTCGTGGAGTGCATCAGGAAAAACCTGGACAGCATCCACACGGTGTCAGCGCGGCATTACCTGGACTGCCTGCTTCTCCAGATGACCAAGCAGATGTCCAGAAACGAAGTCCAGGACCTGCTGAAGTTCTGCCCACCAAGTGACAGGTCTGTAGCCTCTCACTCCATCAGCACAGCCCTCCATCCCACCAAGTGTTCCAGCCCCACTGGGCCAGCCAGGGCTGCAGCAGCCCAGCTGTCCAAGGCACCCCGGGGCCCCCAAGGCAGCCCAGAGCCCCCCTGCCCCCAGGGAACGCCAGCTCAGCCCCCTCCTGCTGGCCCAGGCTGGGCCCCCAGCGCTCCCCAAGTCAGGGGAGCTGGCCCAGGCCGTGGCCCTGCGGCTGAGGCAGCCCCGCTGACAGAGTATTTTGGGCTTGCAGCACTGCCCTGGCCATGTGGGAGGTGGTCCTGGCCATGCCACAGACCTTGGAGAAGGTTTTAGATGCGCTGATAGAAGACTGTCCTCTGAGCAACTGGTGCACCAACGTGACAGAGGACACCTGCATCCGCCGCTTGGCTGTGAGTTCCCCCATGAAAGCTTGCTCCCAGCAGGGCCACGCGTGCCCCTTCAGGCACACAGGCACAGCCCTGTCCCCATCTACCCCCAGACTGCCAGCTCCCCCAGGACGTACGGACACGTGGTTGTCCTTGGGGCCGGCAAGCCCCCGTAACCACCCGCGCCTGGTGCCTCTTTGGTGCCAGCTCGCGCTGCTCCATCACTGCCCAAAGGCGGGAGAAGAAGAGGCTGCAGGGAGCCCTGCAGGCCCTGCCAGGCTCTCACTGCTCTTTCTTGCAGATGCTGGCCCAGAATCACATTCCGGAGGAGGAATTTGGTAACCCAGTGCACCTCCAGAGTTACCTGGGACACCCAAGCCCAGTGATGCGCTTGACAGCTCTCAAAGGGCTCTCCATCGTGTCAGAGAGCCCTGAGAAGGTGAGCTGGCCGTCGCCAAGCAGAGCCATGGTGGCAGCCTGGGGCTTTGCTCTTCTGCCCTCCCGTCCCTCCCTGTTTCTCTCCCCGCATCCCTGGAGTGCGCCCGTGGCCCCTGCTGGCAGGAGGCTGCCAGGAAGCAAGGCAGGAGGCTGGTGCTCAGGAACCAGAGCCCTGTGGCCAGGGTGGTCTCTCCCTGCTTCACGGAAGGGAACTGTGTCTGTCCTACAGGCGAGGAAGATTCAGGTTGTGCTGGCAGACATCCTGGAGGCCCTGCAGGACGCCGACGCAGATGTCATGCTGAAGGCCCTCCTTGTGCTCAGAAACATGGTGGCCCATGTGGAGAGCAGAGAGGCCAGCAGCATGGCTCTGCAGCTGGCTGAGAAGCTCCTGCCGCTCTTTGACCACGTAAGTCTGCTGCGGGAGCCCGAGCCCTCAGCTGGGCCCCCTGTAATGAGGGCTGCCCTTCAGCCCGGCCTGTGGGGAGCTCTGCTTGGACGTGGCTGGTGCGGCTGGTGGCGAAAGTGGGGTGGCTGGCAGGCAGCCTGGGATGGCAACCGATTGCGTTGCCTTTCACGGGCACCAGGCCTTGCAGCTGCCCCGGCAGGGCTGCTGAGCAGCTCCTCTGGGAAGGATCCAGCGCTGAAGCATCTCAGTTCTGCGATCTCCCTTCACATCAGCCATGCTAGGCTGCAAGGCAGCAGCCGTTGCTGAAGTTCACCCTGTCCTCCTCCCTGCCAGGAGTCCAGCCAGGTGCGGCAGCATTCCATCAGC
>NW_023305655.1:12767-14348 GCF_011077185.1 Oxyura jamaicensis
GGGGATCTCTGGCCGGCAGCGTGAGCTGCCTCCGCTGGTGGCTGTCCCGTGTCCCTTGGCCATTGAACCCAGTGCACGCTGTCCCCCACCACAGCCTCCCAGAACGCGCTGGGAAAGGCTCGCAGCCCTGCCAAGAGGAGGGGACAGAGGCAAGCCAAGGCTGTGGTGCCATGTCCCAACCTCTGCTGCTCCACAGGCCTCCAGAGAAGCTCTCATCGTTGCTGCAGAGTTTCTGCGACGCAAAGAGCTCAAGTACTTGGCTGAGACACAACAAACCTGGAAGATCGGGGAGTGCTTGGTAAGGACAAACCACAGGCCCCAGCCCCAGCTGGGCCCGGCCAGAGCCCGCTGCCTGCAGCCGCATCCTCGCTCCCTTCCTTCCAGCACAGAGCCTCAGGGGGCTCTTCTGCAGGCTCCTCTGCCCTCCCTGTCCCCAGGATGCTGGAGGAGACCCTGGGGAGGGTCTGCAAGCCCCGTGACCTTGTGTTCTCTCTCCAGCTGCAGCAGGATCGAGAGAGAGTAGAAGAATACCTGCAGCAGAGCCAGCGCTACCTGCAGGACTCTCAGACCATCCTGCGACTTGAGGCCGTCAGGTTCATTGGTGAGCCCAGCCCCTGGGTCCCTCTTTGGGCAGCCTTTGGCAGCCCCAGGCACCGCCCTGGCAGTGAGGCGCAGCCCTGTTGCCCCCAGAGCCCCCCGACTGGGCCCTTGCCCCAGCCCCCCTCGGGCAATGCCCTTGCTGGGGTGCAGGAGGGGGCACAGCCTGGCTGGCCAGGCCAGGGGCTGCGCTGCTGGGAGCGTGCTGGGGAGCGGGGGTCTGATGGGAGCTCCGTGTCTAGGGCTTGCTGCGCGCAACTGCAAGGACCAGAGCGAGGAGAAGCTGAATGAAATCCTCAGCGGTGAGTGAGGGCAGTGGTGTGTGTGCAGGGGCTGGGGGGACAGGGGCAGAGGCCCCCATGCCTTGCCCTGCTCCAGGGAAAAGCTTCGGGGCGGGGGAGCAACGCAGGCATAGGAACGAGGGAGAGGAGACGGGGCAGCCCGGCGTGTGAGGGAATGCTGCTGAAAGGGGTGAGGGTCCCTGAGGAAGAGTCAGGAGAAAGGGCAGTAAGGCTGATAGAAGGTGGGAGCCTGTTGCAGAGCACCCAACCAGGACGAAGAGGGAGATGAAACAGCCTACAGGCAGCCAGGAGCAGTGTCATGGTTGCTAGCCCTTGCTCTCAAGGGGAAGCACAACAGGGAGAGGAAAGAGTCCAGGAGATTCCTGGAGCGTGTGGATCCTCCCAGGTGGTGAGGGATCCAGCTTGTGAGGGTGCCCCACTTGACCTGTGGTGCGCAGATGGGGAAGGACTTCTGGCTGCATTTGGGACATTGCTGAGCAGCAGCTTTCAACCGATTCATTTGTCCCTCCTGCTCCTCCCGGCCTGGGGAAGAGTCGAGTGGGGCTGGCGTGGTCTGCAGGGGCTGCCTGGGGATCTCTGCAAGGAGTGGGTTTTCATCTCTGCTCTTCTTTCTTTTGCAGTCCTCCGGTCTGCAGGGAATGACCCGGAACGCATGGTCAGTTGCCTGGCAGCTCAGACCATC
>NW_023305656.1:0-1236 GCF_011077185.1 Oxyura jamaicensis
GGGCTGGTCACGAGCTTGGTTGGAGTGGAATGGCTAAGGAGCGTGAGGTGACTGTGAAAGGTCTTTGTCTTGCCTTGCAGGTGCCATGGCTAGCTGTCCACAGAAGTGGCTGAGGAGTTGAGGTAAGGCCGGAGAGCGGCAGGGAGCGGCACGTGCAGTGACGGTTTCCAAGCGCTGCGGTTGTTTTCTCTTCTGTTTATCAGGTGCCACAGGCGAGGTGAGTTGTAACATCAGTCTTTAGAATTGGAGCGAAGCAGGTCACTTGAATGCTGCGTTGTTCCTGAGAAAGGTGTTGTAGAGAAAAAAGGTGGGCTGGTGTGGCAGTTCCTAATGGCTAGTTGTCTTCCGCAGATGAAGAGGTGCCTGAAGCCCTGTCCTGTGTAGCCTGAGCATGCTTCGCTGAGGATGAAGCCTGATTTCCAGGAGGTCCCAAAGCTTTGTTGGGGCTGAAATGCTGTGTCTGTATTTGGGCTGGGGTTGTGCCTTGGTGAGTGCGGGGATGGATTTTAAGTCGGTGCAGCAGATGGCCGGGGTCTAGGGCCCTGTAGTGTGTTTTGACCCATCAGCATAGCGTTTTGTTTTTCAGGTAGCCTACTCGGGTGCCTGATTTTTTTTTTTTTTTTTTTTTTTTCCCCTTGCAAGTGATGTTACTACATGGAATTGTTTTATTTGGCGTGTATTCTGTTATGCTCCTAGATTGTTCTTCCTATGTAAAAGAAAGGTTTGAGGTAATTCCAGCTGAAAAGGCTTCAGGTACTTGCTTGGTCATATTGTCCTTTCAATGTTCAAAGCTGAAGCAGAAGCATGGGGATTGCTTCTAGAAGAACCCCAGTTCTCTTGTCTGCACTCTGCATGCTGTTGAGCTAAGCCAGATTTAAAACAAACAAACAAACAAAAAAAACACAGCTGCTGCTCGTGCTGCCCTCTTTCTGATTTCTTGTGCTTTGCCCCTCCCCTTTTGCAGGTGGTTGGGTTTGGGTGCCAGGCAGGGCCAAATGGTATATGAGCCCCAGGCATGCCTTCAGAGAGCTCATTGTGCCTGGGCTGCTCTTTGGGGTAAGTGCTTTGTTTTTCTTCAGTCAGTTGTAGGGTTCTTTATTCAGGTTGGAGTCTATGGATTTCTAGATTTTCAATGCCTGGATTTCATTTTATAGAGGAGTATTTAGCAGAGGTTGCTGGCTCACTTGTTTTAGGGATGGTGGGGTACACTTCTGTTTTTGGGTTCTATTTTAATCT
>NW_023305656.1:1246-4512 GCF_011077185.1 Oxyura jamaicensis
ATGAGCCAAATGAGAATGTTATTTTGTGTGTTTATCACTTATCATTTTCACAGAAGTCTGGGGCTTACTGTGAGTCTTTGCCTGTCTGTCAAATATTATCAGAGTTCCCACTGTGGTGTTAAATGACGGAGCAGGGTTTAGGAGAAATGTATCATCAAAGCTTCCTGTGAAAGCATGTATCGGAAAAGAGCAGCAGCAGGCAGGTAAGGTGTAGTCGTTTTCAGGGTTAGGGACGGTTTGTTTGTTTTTGGAGCTTTTGCCTGTGGTTTTGCTTGCTGTGGAGTCTTTAGACCTTGCAGCCTCCTAGATTTTAGTAGAGGTATGTTTAGGAGGGGTTGCCAGCTACCTTGTTTTTGGGAAATCGTGGAGTCCAGTTCCTTTATTTTGGGTTGTATTTTAATCTCTAGATATATCAAGCCATTTGCGTAACACTCTAGGGGATTCACGCAGCGCTTCAGTACGCATCGCAAGGGGCTTGACCGCATAAGCGCGGTATGACAAAGAGAGTGAGCAAGGTCACCTTTTTCATCTGTAAAGGGTAAGTCTGGGGTTACCCCTGTTGGGGCTGCTGTGCAATCGTGGCCTTTTGGCATCTGTGGACCTGAGGGTGTGTGTTGGTTTTTCTGGCTCTGGTCTCTGTGTTTGAGTCCTCTGTGAGGGACTGTACTGCTTGTGTGCCCATCACGGACATGACCTTCTCTTTTTGTTTCTTGTAGCCCAGGTTGTGAGCACGGAACCTTGAACATGGCATTAGGGTGAGTGGATTGCAGTGTGGGCCCTGAGTTGGTCAGTGGATTTTGTTAGTTTGTTTTGCCTGTCAGGCAGGCTTGGCAAGCACCTTGTGACAGCGGAGTACAACTCCTGCCACGTTCCTGAGGCGTGCCAGACGTCAGCGGTTCCAGTTCCTGAAATGCTGGAGATGCTTGGAGCGCAAGGGGTGGTGGGAGCGTGATGCGTCTCTTTGGGACGTTAGGTGAGCAAAGCGGTGGTACTGGGTTGGGGGACGTGGGTCCGGGGCTTCTTGTCTGTTGGGGTAGGGGAGGAAAGGAGCGGGTATAGACTGTTTTGTGGACTGTCAGATTTGTCTGTTCTTTCTCCTTGGTCAAAGCCATGTGACCTTAGCTCGGCACAGTCGTGAACGGAAGCGCTAAGCCTGGATCGGCCAGGTGAGTGGACTGAAGTTGGGAAAGGGGCACTGTTTTTGGTTTGCTAGTCTTTTGGCGCACCTCTGGGTGACTCGTCTTTTCCGGGGATGAAGAAGATACTGGGAACATCATAGCTGGCCTCTGTGCTCCACATTGAGGATAGATTCTGATCCCTGAGAATTGAGTTCAGGGGCAAATACTGTGTGTTGGGGGGTGGTTGGCAGGGGAAGGTGGGGAGTTGTCTAGAGGTTGTCTATGTGACTTCAGTAGCAGAGCAGGTCAGGTGACTATCGTTCTGTTTCTGAGGTGGGTGTTTCACAGGAAGAAGTTTGGCTGGCGTGCCGGTGCGTGATGGTGCTTTATTTCTGCAGATGGAGAGGAGCCTCGTGCCTGAAGCAACATCCTGGCTAGCCTTTGTGTTCCTTGTTGAGGATGGAACCTGCCTCCCAGCATTCCCAAGCTAAGCTGGGGGGCAGGTTCTATGTTTGAGTTGGGGTTGTGAATGGGCACATAGGGTGAGGGTGTGTGCTTTTAAGTCATTGCAGCTGATGGGGCCTTTCAGGATGGATTGGGTCAGTCAGAGCGATCACGTGAGGGGTTTCTGTCAGGTACAGCTTGAGCACGTGCCAGGCAGGGCAGTTCCAGCTTGGTGTCTGTGTTCTGTGTTGTCTGTGCTGTGCTGTTGCTCTTGGTGCTTGGCAGGCCCTGGGGAAGCCATCCTGAGGGTACTGAACACTTGACCTCATCGGAATAATGCTGATGCTCAATTGGAAGCTGAGCCCCTCTTGTCTTGCAGTGGGAGCTTAAAGAGCTCACTACATCTATGCGTGTACATTTTTTTTGGTATCAAATATTTCTTCAAATGATCATCATATGTTAAGGGTTCCTCAGGTCTTGATATCCTCCTTGCTTTTTGCACTGGACAGCTCAGACAGGCAACTTGGTAGCCACGCCAAAGATCCTAAATGCTCATTTCATCGTCGTAGGGCTGATCTGAGCAGTTCTTGACTTGCAGTCGCAGCTTAAAGTGCAGATGCGTTTCAGGTCTTGTGCATCATATTTGGTTTCAGACCGCATCTGTTTCCCTCCTCGCTGTTGCGGAAGTCTTGTGGGCTTCATCAGGAGCTCTTGCTTGGGAATTCATTTCCGAAGCGTTTTTCTTATGGGGTTTGCAGTGCCCATTGTTCCGGTCTCTTGTCTTAAAGGCAGGCTATTTATGCCTCCAGCATCCCAGTTCTGGCAGTTGCTTCCAGTCGCAGGTCGTGGCATTTGAGTCTCTCCTTGGGTCTGCTGCAGAGCACCTGTTCTGACTTGGTGTTGCTGTAGGGCTTCCGTCTGGGAGTCTTTTATTTTTACTTTTGGGGGTGTGCTTGTGTTCTGTGTTTTGTTTGTAACGTTTGTAGTGTACCTGTGTGTTTGTTTGGCCTGGAGCTGCCCTGCCTGGCAGTTAGTGATGGTAACTAGTCTGGCGGTCCTTCGGTGTAGTAGTACATTGTCCGGACTGTTTTGGCAAAGACATCCGGTCTGCCGCTGGGCACGTTCTGAAGGGCAGCTGGCACAGAGTCATCTCCGTAGTGTTTGGCAGATGTGGAGGGGGAGGCTTGAATTGCTTGCGCGCAACTGCATGCTTAGTGCTCTAATAGTGCTAGAGGAGGGGTAAGCTCGCAGATGTGGAGTGGTGGATTCTTTTTTTTTCTTTTCCTGACTTAGATAAACCTTAGGAGGAACCGGTCAAAGGAAAGAGCGCCTTCTGGAACTGCCAAGCCTTCATTTGGCGGCTCGGTGACTGGCTTGGTCTACTTGTGAGGTGCCGAGGGAAGATGTCTGCTGTTCCAAAATGATAAAAATAAAAAACGGGGTCCCTTGTGTTGTTGAGGGATGGGTGCTAATGCTGGCAGCTGAATGGTTATCTTCTGACTATGTTTTCATTTGTTGAAGCTGAAAGGCAGCCTACAACCTAGGACGTCACAGCCAGAGCTGCCTCTGGCAAGGTGAGTGATGTGACTCGCCCTATGCTTTTCTTCTTTCCCAGGTGTCTCGCACAGGCTTAAATGAACATACTGCACTCGGATGTGGGCTGGTCACGAGCTTGGTTGGAGTGGAATGGCTAAGGAGCGTGAG
>NW_023305657.1:0-13153 GCF_011077185.1 Oxyura jamaicensis
GCAGCCCCCCGCAGCCCCCCAGCCGCGGGGCGCCGGGTGCCGGAGCTGTCCCCATCCCTGCCCGCTCCCGTCCCCCCCGTGCTCCGTCCCCACGCCAGGGAGCTGCAGCCTCGGTTTTGCTCTCTTTAAAGGCGTCCGCGGGCCTCCAGGAGGGGCCAGCCGCTGGGAACCAGGAGGGGGCGAAGCCGGCACGGAGCCTCGGGGACCTCCTGCGTTGCCCCTGGAGCCTAATGACAACGCCGCCGCCTCCCGCTGAGCCTCTCGCTGCCGACCTCCCCAGCGCCCGCCTCGCTGCCCGCGCCTGAGGCGCCCGCGTCGCAGCCCTGCCCAGCCCACACCGCCTCGCCCCGCGCACGGGGCCCGCTGCAAGGCAGGTGTCCCGGGGGGTCCCGCACGGTGCACTTGGGGAAACCGAGGCACCGCGCAGGGAGCAGCTGGGCCAGGCTCCGGGCTCCGTACCCCGCTGGGAAGCTTGGTCCCAGCGTCCCCGTGCCCTGCGTGGTGCCCCCTAGGGCACCCTCCAGCCCCAGGACTCTTGGGTCTTGTTCTGGGGGAGCCCCCAGGGACCTGGGGAGTCCAGCCTCGGCTTTCGCATATTTTTGGGGGCCTTCATGATGATGGTGCCCTCCCTGCCCAAGCGGGGGGGATCCCGGGGTGCCCCATCCCCTCTGTCACTGCTCCAGGGGGTGGATTTAAAGCCCTGAGGACAGCAAGTGGGGACAGATGAGGGGCCGCAGTGCTGGGGGTTTTGTCTGCATTTCGTGCTCCCCATCCCAGTGAAGGCTGCAAGGCTCAGCCCAGGGCTGCCTGTCCGTCCCCCCCCCCCGGCCTTCCCAGGAGCTGGGGGCACAGGGAGCAGCCGGGGGTTCTGCCTCTGGGGCTGGGGCAGCGAGAGCGCTGGGCTGGCCCTGGGCTCTGGCCGTGGCTGGGGGGCGCGACTGTCCCTGCCTGCCACCCTGCAGAGCTCCCCTCCCCTCCCTGCCTGCTCTGATGAATTATTTGTGTGGCCGTGGCTCCCGGATGAGGCCGCGCCACGCCGCTGCCTGCGGGTGGGATGGGGCGAGCTGCCCCTGCTGCCTCCTGGCCGGCTCTGGGCACGAGCTCCCCGCGGGCTGGGTGCCCGCTCCGCCGCACACTGAGCCGTGGGGGCTCCCGCTAATTGTGTGCCTCGAGATAACGCCAGCTCGGCGGGGACAGCTCCGCTGCTGGCAGCCTGGCCCCCAGTGAGCGCGGGAGGGCATCGAGCAGCAGAGCCTTTCGGGAGCCTCTTCGGCCCCAGCACCCTGCTCACAGGTGGCTTTGTGACCGTTGTTCTGGGGACAAATCCTGCCATGCTGGGGCTGAGCAGCAGAGCTGGCCAGGCAGGATCAGGCCTCGCTGGGGCTGTGCTGTGAGCCAGGTAGCTCCTGGGGGTGAGCGGCAGCGCCGGAATATAGGGCACCGCGCGGGCTCCGTGCCGCGTGGGAGGGCGGAAAGCAGCTCGCGTGCGTTGCGGGGTGGGAGTCGGCGGCACCGGCCGCTATTTCTGGCACTCGCTCCCTGGGGGACATTGGGAAAGTCACCGCGTCCCCCTGGGGCTGCTCCGCCGGGATGCTCTCTGCCGTCCCAGCTCCTTGATGCCAGCGCCCCCCCTCCTCCCCAGCATCTTGGGGCGCTGCTCGTCCCCTGCTCCCCCCCTTCTGCGGCCAGGAGAGGTGACACGTGGCCCGTGCCCCCCCGCTGCCGCAGGCAGGGACCTGTCCCCTCCTGCCTGCCCGGCGGCCCTGCAGCTCCGAGGGCCCCTGAGCCGCTGCGGCCGCATCTGTCCCCGCCTCACCCCGGGGTGCTCGCGTCCCCCCAGGCAGGACTCGCGCGGCGCCATGGACTCCATGTTTGAGGACGACATCAGCATCCTGACGCAGGAGGCGCTGGGGCCGGACGAGGACTGGCTCGACAGCCCCAACACCGACCTCTCGGGTGAGATGTGCTCGGCCTCCCACTTCGCCCTCATCACCGCCTACGACGACATCAAGAACCGCCTCACCGGGCTGGAGAGGGAGAACTCCACGCTCAAGCGCCGCCTCAAGATGTACGAGGTCAAGGTGAGGGCCCGGGCCGCGGGCTGGGGGGGGGGGGCTGGGGCCGGGGGTCCCCGCTGACGGCTCTGCCCCGCGGCCTCAGTACCCGCTGATCGGCGAGTTCGGGGAGGAGCACATCTTCTCTGTCTATGAGGCCAAGGAGACCTCGCTGCTCAAGAGCGAGAAGGCGTCGCTGCAGCAGCAGCTCAACCAGTTCCAGCACGAGGTGAGCGGGGCCAGGGGCGCCGGGGGCCGGGGGGGTCCCCGGGCCGTGTGCTGACCCCTGCCCTGCAGCTGCAGAAGAGCAAGGAGCGGGAGGAGCAGCTGGACGAGATGATCCAGGCCTACGAGAAGCTGTGCGTGGAGAAGGCAGACCTGGAGTCGGAGCTGGGCGAGATGGTGGGCGCCTGCGGCTGGCGGGGGCGCTGGCACGGGGGGGGTCACTGGGTCCCCTTCCCCACGATGGGCAAATCGCTTCCCCCCCGGCGAGCTGTGGTGGCCGTCGGTGCCACCGCCGGGACTCGGTGGGGATGCGGTGATGCAGGGCCGAGGGCTCATGGGTTGGGGTGCCAAGCTGCGGGTGTGCAGGAGGTGCGGGGGCAGGATTAACCGGGGGGCGGTGGGGCTCACCCCTCTGCCCCCCCCGGCAGCGGGCGCTGGTGGAGACGCACCTGAGCCGCATCCGGAGCCTGGAGCAGCAGCTGCGGCAGCGCGACGGCGGCGCCTTCCCCGGCCTCGGCGCCCCGCTGCCGGGCCAGGAGGTGCCTTTCCTCTCCCTGCACCCCAACCCCGCGCTGAGCCACGGTGAGCCCCCGGCGCACACACCACGGCCTCCCCCCGGGGGCCAGCCTCTGGCAGGGCGCCCCGCGGCCGCGGCGCTGAGCCGTGCCCTGCCCGCAGTGCTGGATCGTCCCGCGGGCTGGCCGAGCCGCGGGCTGGAGGCCCCGGGCCGGCTGGAGGCCGAGCTGGAGGCTGCGCGGCAGGAGGCTCAGCGCGCCCAGCACCGCGAGGAGCACCTCAAGGCCGAGTGCGAGCGGCTGCAGGCGGAGCTGAAGCACCTGCAGGACACCCGCGAGCAGGTACGGCGTGGGCAGGGTGCGGCCGTGGGGACGCGGGAAGGGGGCCGGGGGCTCACGGACGTGCCCTGTCCCCAGGAGCAGTCGGAGCGGGACATGGCCTGGGTGAAGAAGATGGGCGACGACCAGTAAGTGCCCGGGGACGCGTGGGGTGAAGGCACGGGGGGACCCCGGGAGGATGGGGGGGCAAAGGGGGGGCACGGACACGGGGGTGCTGGGTGGGCACCCGCTGCCCCCTCGCCCTCCCTGGGGGCAGGACGGGGGGGGGGGGGGGGGGGGGCGCCCCCTCCCCCCCCCCCTCGCCCCGGTCGCGGGGGGCCCCGGGGGGGGGGCCCCCCGCCGGGGGGGGGGGAGCGGGGGCTGCCTCCAGAGGGCGCTGCTGCCGCGCAGGCACCGAGCCGAGCCGAGCCGAGCCGTGCGGTGCTGCTCCGTGCCGAGCCGTGCTGTGCGGTGCCATGCCACGCTGCTCCGTGCCGAGCCGTGCTGTGCGGTGCCATGCCGCTCCATGCTGCTCCATGCCGTGCCGTGCCGTGCCGTGCCGTGCCATGCTGCTCCGTGCTGCTCCGTGCCGAGCCGTGCTGTGCGGTGCCATGCTGCTCCATGCTGCTCCGTGCCGTGCCGTGCCATGCTGCTCCGTGCCGTGCCGTGCCATGCTGCTCCGTGCCGTGCCATGCTGCTCCGTGCTGCTCCGTGCCGTGCAGTGCCATGCTGCTCCATGCTGCTCCATGCCGTGCCATGCCGTGCTGCTCCGTGCCGTGCCGTGCCACGCTGCTCCGTGCCGTGCCACGCTGCTCCGTGCTGCTCCATGCCGTGCCGTGCCACGCTGCTCCGTGCCATGCCATGCTGCTCTGTGCTGCTCCGTGCCGTGCCATGCCACGCTGCTCCGTGCCGTGCCGTGCCATGCAGCTGGCAGCACCAGCGGCGTGCCCAGGCTGCTCCCGCTGTCACTCTGCACGACCCCCGCCAGCAATTTTTGGGGGATTTATTTACATTCACACTGGTGCAGCTGGGCGCAGAGCCGACGCAGTGCCAGCAGCAAGGGGGGTTCCCAGCTCGGGTTCTCTGCCCGGCCTCCCCCTCGCTGCAGCGCTGAGCCCCAAAGGCACCACCCGGCTCCAGGAGAGGGGCCGGGAACCTCCGGCCTCGGGGGGGTCAGACCGAGGCACCCCCAGGTTTGGAGCAGGCCCAGGGGAGCTGTCAGGCTGGGCCAGGCCAATGCAGGGCATGGTGCGGCGATGTCCCCCCAAGCAGCACGCTTCTCCCTGGCAGCAGCCACCCATGGCCCGTTCCCTTGGGCAGCAGCCCCGTTACCCCGCTCTCCTCCTCGTTCCAGCCCCAGGCGCCTGTCCCCACGCTCGGGACACGGTGGGGGCTCCGTTCCCTCGCCCCCCACAACGTGCAGCAGGCGAGCGCCGTGCCACATCTCCTCCAGGCGGGCGGCGAGGTGCCGGGGCCGGCAGCCGCGTGCGGCCGTGCCGAGCTGTGGACAGATAAAAGCTGACGCCTGGGACTCGTGGGGCGCGGGGACGGGAAGGTGCCGGGATTTTTTCCCCTCCTTTTTCTCGCCGCGATGGATGCTTCTGCCGTGTGTTGTCTCCCTGGAGTAAATCAGCGCCTCGGTCGCAGCGGGGCCGCCCTGATCCACGCTGATCTCCCCCGAGGCTGGGGCTGACCGAGGGCTGCTGCAGCCCCGTCTCCCCGCCTCGCGTCCCAGCAGCCGCCCTTCACCCCCGAGCTTCCTCCCTTTAATTCGCTTTGGTTTTGGCAAAGCTCAGCCCCACCGTGGCTGCGAGAGGCGGGTGTCCCCCCCCGCAGAGCCTCTGCCCCTGCCCTTGCCATCCAGCGCCCAGCCCTCCCCTGGAAACAAAGCTCCCAGCGCCTTGTTCCTGATTCCCAGACCCTCTCCAGTTGGGGTGGGGAAACTGAGGCACCGCAGGCTCCGTGCCCTCTGCCCGCAGACAGCAGCAGAGCAATCCCCACTTTTTGGGGCACTTCAGCCCTTTCCCCCGGGCTGGGATGGGGAATTAAGTTTTTCCTCCACGGCGTTGCCTTTTCTTGTAAATAAGGCTCTTTTTTGTAACCTGCTCCTTTCCACCACTTTTTTTGGCGTGAAGGGCACGCTATCTCTGCTTTTCATCTTTGGGTGACTTTTCTTTCTTTCTTTTGCCAAATTAGTCAGCCTGCCTCTGTAGTGCGCCCGCAAGGGCAGGAGGGGTTGGGGTTTGACTCACTGCCTTCGATGGCAGCGCTTGCTTTTGTTGTGGAGGCGGCCACGCGATCGCCGCTGCCGCGCCTGCTCCTTTTTTGAGGGGAAAGGAGACTTTGAGCCAATTCCTGGTGCAGCCACGGCAAAGCATCTCCAGTGACCTCAGCAGCGTGGAGGGAAGCACCGACCTTTTATTTTTCCTCGATTTTGCCCTTTTGTGTCCCTTCCCAGCTCCTGGCCGCTCCCACCTGCGCTAGGGCCCTTTCCCAGCCAGGTGCAGAGGCCAGCGCAGCCCCAGGGGTCGGGGCTGGGCGCGGATGGGGTCGGTGACACCCACGGCACGGGGCTGGGGGGGACAGGAAGACACGGGACAGTGCCCCACGGCCTGGGGCTGTTCTGTGGGATCTGTCCCATGTGAGATCTCCAGTGGTGGAGGTGCTGAGAGCAAGGGCGCTGGGTGCGGGCTGCGGGGGGCACATCCCTGCCACCCTCCTGTACCTCCGGCTTCCCCGCCGCCACGTTCATTTTTACGAGCTTTTGTGGGTTTTAATGAATCTCAGGGGAGCCGGCTCCCTGAGCAGGGAGGGGTGGGCTGAGCACAATCCCCTCGGTGCACAGGGGCACGGTGGCACCTTGGGGACGTGCCCAGTGGCTGCAGGCTGACACCGGCCCCCCCGTGGGGCCGGCAGCCGGTCCCGGTGTGACCCTGTGCGCCCATGGGTGCTGCTGCCACAGCTGCCGGCCTCCGCGCCTCCTGCAGCCGCAGCAAGGAGCCTCCCCAGCCTCGCTCCCCGTCCCTGACGTCCCGCAGGGTGCAGAGCCAGGAGGGGAGCAGGATCTGTCCCACGGACCCCCCCCTTCGGTGGCAGTGCCAGGGTGTCCCTGTGCCCCTCTCCCAGCCAGCAGCTCCCCGGGGCCCCATCCCAGTGGCGGGGGGGCGAGAGGTGGGTGCCCAGCCGTACCCCCAGCAGCCCTGGTGCACGCTCTCCCCCTGCCCACCCCCTGCCCACGCGCAGATACCAGATAAGCCTGTGGTTTGTGCTTTTATTTAAGGGCTCCTTCTTGTTTACCAGGCGTAACTCGCTCGAGGTCACCCCTTCCCCCCTCCCCAGGCAACCGCAGGCCCCATGTGGAGGACGGGCCCCCCCCGTGCCCAGCACCCCCTGCCTGGCTGGGGGGGGGGCTGTGTCCTGCTCCTGCACCCAGCAGCTCCCCAGCGAGCGGGGGCCTGCGCTGACCCCGGTGGCAGGGAGGAGCCCCCCTGTGCCCGGCTGGGGGCACTGGGGGCACTGGGGGCACTGGGGGGCACCCTGCGGCTGGGCAGGAGCGATGTGATGTGGTTGGCAGCGCTGCCCCGCGGGGGGGAAGTGGCACTGCCCCCCCGGACGGCCCCACCGCAGCACTGGGCAGGATGCGGGGTCCCCGTCCCCATGGGGCAGCTGGGACCCCAACCCCCCCTCCAGGAGGTGACCGGGGCGGTGCGGCGGGGGGGGGGGGGGGGGGGGGGTGTGCCCTACAGATAGAGGCTGGGTTTGGGTGGAACGAGCTGCGAGTGCCCCTGCAAGTTGTGTGCCTTTATTGGGGTGGGAAGGGGGGGCGTCAACCCCTGGCCACCCCCGTGCTTCACCGGCCACCACCCGGGGATCGCGGCTGTGCTCGCAGCCCTGCGCCATCCTGCCCTGCCCCGCCGCCCCCACCGCCCCCAGCCCTCTCCTGGCGTCCCTCCAGGGACACGAGGGGACAGCAGGGACAGCGGCGCGGGGCAGGAGAGGTGGCAGGGGGCACGCCTGGGCCAGCGGGAGCCCCGCGGGATCCGGCTGCTCCCGCCAGAGCAGCGTCGCTCCCCGGCACTTCGGGGCCTGTGGGCGGCTGGGTTTTCGGCAGCTGTTTTGTTCTCACGTCTTATCTGCAGTTGCGTATCAAAACTCACATTTTATCCTGAAGCAGCAATTTTCAGGGTGTGGGGGAGCTGCACCGATCCTCCCCAAAAGCCCGGTGGCTGCCCTGGCTCCGGGAGGGACCCTCGGGGCCGCTCGTTGCCCCCCATCGCGGTGCTCTGCCCGGGCTCCGGGCTCGATGCGGGGCTGGGGGCTGCTCGGCGCCCCGCTCACCCTGGCGCTGCGCTCCTCCACCCCAGCGCTGCGGTTTTCACACTTCCTCCCTGCTTCAGCGTGACTTTGAGAGGCGCGGGGTGGCCCCGGGGCAGGGGGTGCTCCGGTCAGCCAAAATCCAGTGCCAGAGCTGGAGCCGGGCCCCCGCTTCGAGCTGCGGCTGCCGTGGCAGCGCTCCCCGGGCTCCAAGTTGTGTCGCGAGCACTGAGGGACCCCAGCGCTCCGCAGGGGGAAACTGAGGCAGCCGAACCTGGGCACCGAGAGCTCGGCCCCGGGCGGGGGCACGCACAGCGCCCGTGCCTCCTGTGCCTCTTGTGGGGAGGGCTGGGGGGGCTGGGGGGGGGGATGCGGGGCTGGAGGCCGTCAGCGACGCCTGGCCGAGGTTTTTGGGAACCGTCCCGTGTGGCCCCCCCCGGAGCCACCCAGCGGGGCTGTGGGGCCTCTGGGGATGTGACACGGGACCGAGCTGGGGAAACTTCATCTTTTCTTTTCCTTTTCTTTTCCTTTTCTTTTCCTTTTCTTTTCTGCCCGTGGTAAGATCGCAGGGGAGGCAGCGCGGGGCAGACCTGTCGGCTGCTGTTACGAGCGGCGTCTCCCGGGTCCCGGGGGTGTCACAACGGCTCAGTTCAACTCGCCGTGCGCGGCGGCGGGCGCGCCGAGCCTGACAGCCCCGCGGGAACCTCAGGAGATGGGTTCTCCCTTCGCATCACCCGAGAGAATATGTTTTTTAAAAGTGACACCCAAGTTGGGGGAGAATTGATGACTTTGTCAGGGCCTTTGAAAGCTGTTGGTGAGCTCAGTGCCCACCTCCCTCCCGCGCCTTGTGCCTGCGCTCCTGCTCCTCCCGGCACCTGGGCAGCAAGGCATGGCTGCAACTTTTCCCTTTGGAGTCCGGGAGCCCGCTTTGGGGTAGTTCTGGGTGCCTGGCGCAGGGAGGGTGCTGCTGGCCTGGGGCTGGGGCCGCTCTGCCCTCGGTGACGCGCTGTCCCCGCCGCAGGGTGAACCTGGCGCTGGCCTACACGGAGCTGACGGAGGAGCTGTGCCGCCTGAGGAACCTCAGCTCCCTGCAGAGCCAAATCCTCCGCGCGCTGCTGCAGGAGAAGAGCCTCAACGGCGGTAAGAGGGGCCGGGGGCGCTGCGAAAAATGAAGAGCGTGCTGCCTGCCCTCATCCTCCGGGCACCGCAGTGCTCCTGTGCATCCCTCCCGGGAGCATCCCTCCCACCGGCTCTCCAGGACCCCCCCCATCCATCCGGGGTGCACGCGGGCGCTGCCGAGCTGACGGGGGCATTTTTTGTGTCCCCCCCTCCCGTTTTGCTTTGCAGGCCAGCGCCACTCCCCGCTGTCCCAGTGCCACTCGCCGGCCCAGCAGCGCCGCTCGCCCGCCCCGCAGTGCCCCTCGCCCGCGCCCGGCCGCTCCCCGGCCCCGCAGTGCCAGTCCCCGGCGCTGCAGCGGCGCTCCCCGGCCCCCCAGTGCCAGTCGCCCGCCCAGCAGCGCCGCTCGCCCGCTCCGGGGCCCTGCCAGTCGCCGGCCCAGCAGCGCCGCTCGCCCGCGCCCACCTCCAGCCCCTCGCCCGCCCAGCAGCGCCGCTCCCCGGCCCCGCCGCCCTGCCCGTCCCCGGCCTCGGCGTCCCCGCACCGGCTGCCCGGCGAGAGGATGGAGCTGGGCTACGCCAAGCCCTCCAGTCGCCACATCAAGGCCGGCTTCCAGGGCCGCCGCAGCTACTCGGAGGTGAGCAACGTGGCCCTGTACCAGCAGAGCCGCTCGCTCTGGCTGCAGCCCGAAGCCTCGACGCTCCCCAAGCACCGGCCCTACGGCGAGGTGTACCTGGGGGGCACGGGGGCCCCCCTGAGCGCCCGCGAGCCCTTCGAGGAGCACGTGCGCTTCGAGAAGCAGTCGTCAGACGAAGAGGACTGGGCGGTCCCCAGCCCCCCCAGCCCCGAGGTGGGGGCCGTCCGCTGCGCCTCCTTCTGCGCCGGCTTCCCCATCCCCGACGCCGCCGCGCACCGGGCAGCTGCCGCCTATGCCAGGACCGAGCACGCCCAGTCCTGGCCCTCGATCAACGTAAGAGGGACCCCTGCCCGCCCCAGGGCCCGGGGCGGTGGGTGGGGGCAGGCGGGGGCCGGGACCCCCCCTCCTGACAGCCCTGCAGCGTGCCTCGGTTTCCCCCGCGGCTCCCCAGCCCGCGCCCAGCAAAGGAGCACGATGGTGGGAGGGGGCTGGGGGCGAGGATCGGGCCCGGGCCCTGCGGAGGTGGGCTCAGGGCTGCCCCTGTGCCCACAGCTGCTGATGGAGACGGTGGACTCGGAAATCCGGAGCTGCCCGCTGTGCCAGCTGGCCTTCCCCATCGGCTACCCAGACGATGCTTTGATAAAGCACATTGACTCGCACCTGGAGAACAGCAAGATCTGAGCTCCTGCGCCCGCGCCGCCCTCCTGGCCGCGGGCTGCCCCCTCCCCGGACTTTGGATGCTGCATGAGAACACAAGGAGTGACACGGCTCCGAAATACCTCCAAGTATTCAGTAGCTGCGGAGGGACTGACCCCACAGGAGCCCCGGGCCCCTCCTGGCCTCGCGTGTAAGTGGGTTTTCCCCACTCCCCCTTGCCCCGTCCCTGCATCCACGGAGAATTCGGATGCTCGAAGCAGGATGCTCGGGATGCTCTGGGCTGGGTCCGGGGGCTGCTGGTGGGGACCCGCCTGCACCCATGGGTTTCTCTGCTTGATCTCAGGGAGGATTTGAGGGACCGGGTCCTGGATCTGGCCCCCAGAAAGCAGGTGAAGGGAAGGGGCCGCCCCTTCTGGGGCTCACTGGGTCAGAATTGGCTGGGGGGGAGCTGCTTGTTCTCGGTCCCCCATCTCTTCCCACCAGTTCAAGCATCTTTCCAGTCTTTTACATTAAAAGCCTCTCCCCCGCCCCCATTTCTCCCTTCTCCCCACAACGATGCTGCTGAGAAACAAACCCCACGGCCCATGGCACAGCATGGACGTCCCGCACCACTGCACTGAGCTCTGCGGCCACCGGCACCCCTGGCCCCCGCGGGGCCGTGTGGCTGCCTGCCCCGGCCCCGCGCCCCCGGCCCCTACCCATGCCCCCCACGTTTGATCTACCTCAAAGCCGCCGAGAGGCCCCCGACGTCGGGAGGGGGGGGTCTGCGGCACCGTCCCCCCGCCGCCGAGCCACTCTGCGCTGCATGCCCCCCCCGTGCCACGGCGCGCACTACCCGAGGGCTCGGCTGGGGTCCGGCCCCTGCTCCCTCGGGGTCCCCGTGCAGGGGAACCCACGCTCTGTGCAACGCCGCCGAGTCCAATAAAACCCTTCCCCAGTGCCCAAAACACTGCTGGGAGCCAAAGCTGCCACCTCTCTGCTGGTCCCCGGGGAGGAGGGGGACAGGCTGCGGGTGTCCTGCAGCGGGGCGCGTGGTGCCTTGGTGTGTCTGGCCCCGGGGCCGCCCCGGGCAGGGTCCCCTTGAGCTGGTGCCCGTGGGGTGACCGGGTTCGGGGTGCCCGTTGCGAGTAACCTACTAAGATGGCCCCGTTCCCAGCACGGCGGGATGTTTCGGGTTTACTGCTGTGGCAGGCAAGAAGAAATAGGACAATCAAAACCAAAACAAAACTGCCGTGAACCCCGGGGGTGATGGCACGGCCGAGACCCAGCCCCGCGGTGCCAGCCCTGACAGCAGCGCTGTGGCCGGGCCAGCACCCTCGGGGTCCCCGTGCAGCTGGGGAAACCCTGCCCTGAGCCTGCCCCAGGCCTGGGGGGCTGTGGGTGCGTGGTGGGGCCGGGGTGGGTGGGCGCATGGGGTTGGTGGCACGAAACACCAGCCCCAAGCCCCCTCTGCTGCGGAGCCGCTCCCTGTGATGGGGCCGAGCGTCACCGCGGTTCCTCGGGGAGGGTAAAATGGGCATGGGGGCCCAGAGCCCCGCCGGGACCCCCCGCCCCGAGCAGCTCCGCTCTGCCTCATCCCTGCGGTGTGGGACAGGCGGAGGGGGCGAGAGAAACGCCCGCAGCGCAGGGGCGAGCTGCGAGGCCCCGGCGCGGCGGGGCCCAGACCGCAGCGGAAGCCGGCAGCCGGCGAGGTGCCGCTGAGCACAACGCGGCTGGGGCGGGGGCGCACCGCGGGGCGCAGAGGGAGGGGGCACCCCCCGGGCACGACACCCGGGGGAAGGTCGCCAAGAGTCCCCGACGGGCTCGTTCGCACCACTGCCGCTTGTCCCTGGCTTCGATAGCGGCCGAATGGCGCCTCCGAGCCCTGCCTGGGGTGGGGGTCGGGGTCCCGGGGGTAGCAGCCGTGGGGGGCCCCATGGGGTCCAGCTGCAGCCAAACGCGAGGCTCGGAGGAAGGGGCTGCCCTGCGCACCAGGAGGCTCCGTCCCTCCCAGACCTGCCCCGGTGAGGCCTGCAGCCTCCCCGTGCGCTGCTGGGGGGTGGTCCCGGGGGGGGGGGTCTTATCCAATTCTGTGCCCTACAGGGTGCACAGGCTTGGAGCCAAGACACCCAAAAACCTGGCTTATCTCAGGAAAGCCCTGCCCACCCGCCCCGCGCCGGTAGGGCCCAGCAGCGCGATGAGTTGTGGCAGTTCCCAGAGCTCAGCAGGGCCAAATTTGGGGGGGGTTGGGGGGTAAGGGGGGGGCTCCATCCCTGCTCCCCACAGCTCGGTGTCAGCGGGGCGAGAGGTGGCCCCGGCACGCAGCCAGCTCCAGGCTGTGCGAGCGCAGGGCTGCGGCGATGGTGTGAAGCAGATACGGGCTCCGCAACGCCTGCGCCCGAGCGGCAGCAGCTGCGCCGCGCGTTATCGGGGGCCGATCTCTGCATCTGGCGGGGGAAGGAAGAGCAGCACCTGCCGGGGACGGGCCGGATCCTGCCCCCAGCTGGCACGGGCAGCCCAGGTGCCGGGCAGCGAGGCCGCGGTGGCTCCCCGAGGGATGGGCTGCTCCAGGGAAGGGTCCCCAAAGGAGCCAAGCGGGGGGGCTGCACCCCCCCACAGGACTGCTCCCTCCCAGGGCTGCATGGAGGACGCCCAGGGCTGGCTGTCACAGCCCGGCTCGGTCCCCAGTCTCCCACCAGTTTGTGCTGGGACAGCGCTGGGCGGGGGCCCCGCGGGGCGCAGGGGCTGCCCCCCCCGCCCACTCTGCCCCCAGCTCCTCTCTCTCTTTTTTTGAAATCACGTGATAAATTTCAAACGGCGCGAGCCCTGCGTTACTCATCCCGCGGCCGATTCCTCTGGGGGCGGCTGCCGATGAGTCAGGGCGTGAGCCTTTTGGGGGGGGGGGCCCGGGGTCCCCGGACCCCTTCCCAGTGCCCTCCCCGCTGCAGCCCCCCAGGGCTGTGCCGTGCTCCCGGGCGGCCGCGTGCCCCCAGCCCGCACGAAGCTCCCGAGCTGCTGCAGGCGATGCTGCCACGGCTCCTGCTCCCCTGCACTGCTCTGGGGACACCAGGGGCAGGGGGACACGGCAAACCTGGGCGGTGGCACCGGCACTGCCCTGCTCACGCTGCCCCGCTCGGTGGCTGTGCCGTGCCTCCACCTGCAGGGCCGAGCTGCCGGTGCCACGCGTGTCCCCCCCCTGCACCCCCTGGGGCAGGAGCTGTCCTTAACCCCCAGCTCCCCTTGGCACGGGGCAGCCGGGCCCCGCTGTGCCGCCCGCACCCCGGCCACTCCGTGCCTCAGTTTCCCCAGGTTCAGGGCGGGGGGGGGGGGGGGGGGG
>NW_023305657.1:13253-18992 GCF_011077185.1 Oxyura jamaicensis
CGTGAGCCTTTTGGGGGGGGGGGCCCGGGGTCCCCGGACCCCTTCCCGGGGCCCCCCCCGCGGCAGCCCCCCGGGGCGGGCGGGGGGGGGGGGGGGGGGGCAGCCCCATTTCCTCTCCCCCCCCCAGCGCTGCTGCCGCCCTGGCAGCTCGCAGCAGGGTGCTGCAAACCGCAGCTGGCTGTGGCTTGGGGCTCTCCCTCACCCTCTGGGGCTGCAGCGCTTCCACCCGCACCCCTCCCCAGACCCTGCCCACCTCGGCCACGGGGGTCCCGCAGGCGGTGGGGGCACAGACCCCATGTCGGGTTGTGGCTGGGGGTCTCATTCCGTGGCTCCTGACCCCCCAGCCCGGACCCGCAGGCAGGCAGTGCCCCCCCCCCCCCCACCCACACCGGTTTTCTGCCCCCAGCCCCGGTGGGACTCTCGTGGCTCTGTGCCGTGCCCACCCCGCGCTGCCATCCCCAGCCCCTCCGCCCGCCGCCCTCCCCTGCCCACGGTGGGTCTCAGCTCTGTGTTTCCTATGCAGCAACTTTCTTTATTTTCCCACCAAAAACCCCCTCTTATTTTGGGCCGGTTGAAAGGTTTCTTTTTCCAGCAGGCTTTCAGTTTTTTTTTCCTCAGCATTTCTGTCGCTAAGGGGAAAAATGAAGCAATTCTTGCTGCTTCGGTTCTCTGGCTCTCCTGCCAGGTGGCAGCTGGGTCCCGGTGGCACGGGGGTGACGGGGGCTGGTTCCAGGCAGGGAGGGCAGCGGCAGCGGGGCCTGCACCATGGAGGGGCCGCGCTGACGTAGCGTGGGGTGAGCTGACACCTTGCCCTCACAGCATCCTTCTCTCTCCGCCAGCCGGACGCCTCAGTGTTGAATTCGTCACCGATGACCCGAGGTCTCCACAGGCTCCCGGGATCAGCCCTGCGCCCAGGGTGCTCCCCCCGGGGGCACTGAGGACTTGGGCAGCCCTGGGAGCAGGGCCCCAGGTGCCCCCCGGCCCTGGTGGGAGCCCTGCAGGGTGCCCGGCCCCGGCTCCCCTGCTCGGGTTTATAGGAAACGGTGCTGCGAGGAAGCGCCCGGTGCTCCTGCCCGGGTGAGCGTTTCTTTCCAGCCGTGGGCGCCGAAAGGCCCCTCTCTGCCACGGATCCGGTGTGAGTCAAAGCCAGAGCCCTGGGGTTTAACCACAAGCCCCAGAGCTGCTGTGTCACGGGGGAGCACCACCAGAGGCGTTTATAAGAAATGGGGGGGCTGCCCAGCCAGGGACGGGACCCCGGCCAGCACGGGGGCTTTGCCCACGTCCAGAGGAACCCTTCAGCCCTGGGGGATGCAGGACGACCAGCGTGGGCACGGCTCATGGCCACGTCCTCTGCACAGCCACCAGGGCCGCTGCATTTCGGGGTCTCAGCTCAGCCCCGTCCTGGGGTGCCCGGTGCCCGCACCACCGGGGGTGCCAGCCCCCCCCAGCCCCTCTCTGGGTCCTGCTGGGCCCCGTCACAGCCCGTCCCTGCCCCAGGTGTGCCGGCAGCTGCCTGGCCCCTCGCAGATGTTCCTCCTGGAGACCCAGAGCCCCTCGCGCGTGCCTCCCCTCCCGGCCTTGGGGAGGGCGTCCGCAGCCCCGGGGAGCTCCCTCCGTGCGCACTGGGGCCAGGTGCTGGGCACGGCCAACCCCGCCATGCAGGGGGGAGGTGGCACGTCCCCCCCCCGACCTTCCTCAGCGCACAGAGGGATCAGCTCCTCATCGTCACGCTACGGCGGGGACCCCCCTCCCTGCTCCCCAGCACGAGGGGGGCAGCGACCTCAGATGACGGCGGGGGGGCGGCCCCGGCTGCCATGTGCCCAGCGCCGTCACGGATGCTGCGGAGCGACAAGTGCCACCGGGCCCCCGGGGGCCGGCAGCCGGCCCGGCCCAGCGCGCGGGGCCCGCGATCTTGCTGCGGGGAGGTGACGGAGCCAACGCGCCGTGACAAGGGCCTCGCGCCCCCCTGCCGCGGCCAGCGCCTCGGCAGCGCCCGCCGGGGGGGACTTCTCGGCTGTCACAACCGATCTGCGTCGGGGGGCAGCGTCTGCCGGCGCTGTAAGTGGGGTTAAATTCGGGGTCACCTGGATCGAGCACAGGGGGGGCCGCTGGAGGACAGCCCCCCCATGCACACACACACCCCGTGCCCCCCTTGTCCCCAGTCGCCACCAGGGTGGGACGAGTGCCGTGGGGCGGGGGGGGGGCGAGCTCCTTGTGGGGAACGTTGGGGGTGAGGCAGAGGGGGAGAAAGTGAGACCCCGGCCCCTGCCCGCCGCGGGGACAGCACGGAGGTGGGCAGCCACGGCAGGAGCCCCGTGGCAGGCTTGTCCCCGGAGGTGGCAGGGAGCTCGTGCTGTGACCGAGGGGACACGGGGGATGCGGTGGCCACGACCTGCCCCCGGCGCTGCACTGGCCGGCAGCCCCAAAGCCACCAGAGGCACCGCCACCCGCGTCAGCATCAACTCCCCGTGACCCTCCGGGACAGGCACCGCTGCCACCGTCACCATGCGGCCGCCCCGGGGCCACCATCACAGGCAGCTGGACCCCGACCGTCCCTGCCAGAAATCGGCTGGAGCTGCAGAAATCCCTGCGGGGAACCTCAGCGTCCCCCCAAAAGCCCCGCAGCAACCACGGGGCAGTTCTGGGCTGTGAGAGCAGCGTTGGGGGGCAAATCCCACCTAATTTGTGCAGGCAGAAACACGCACCCTTGTCTGAGGTCAAGCCCCGGTGCTCTGGATTTGCTGGGGCCCAGGCAGGTGGGATTTGGGACCAGGCCCCCTGCCCGGTGCCGCCAGCCCCTGCCGCCCCGCGCCCCCCCCTTGTTTTCGGTGCGTGTCGCTGCCTGGGCTCGCGCTGAGCAGGCTGCAGCCGCGGGCAGATGCTTTTAACTAGCTGCTGAAATTAAAACGGCTCCGTCTCCTTCCCCCTGACCTATTTTTAACATTTGATCGGATTTTCTTCCCGCGCGCCGGCCCCTGGTGGGGCCGCGGTGTCAGCCCCGCGTCACATCAGTGAACGCGCGCGGGGCGTCATTTGTCACTTTGCATCTCCCGGAGCCCCCCCGGACGGCGCAGCGGGTGCATGGGGCCAGCCCGGGCTTTGCCCGCGTTCCCGTGCCCGGCTCCGCTGCACCGTGGCCGCTCCGTGCCTTGCCCGCAGCGCGCTGGGCACCGTCCCCGCGTCCCCACATCCCGGCACCGTCCCCGCGACGAGGCCCAGCTGTCGGCGCCACCATCCCGGTCCTTTCCTGTGGTCCCAGGTGCTGCGCGGGAGGGTCCCTGCGGGGGCCGGGACACCCGAGTGCGGTCCCCGTCCCCGAGCAGCCGGCACTGACACCTCCACTTCCGCTTGGCACGGCTCTGCCGGTTATTTTTAACCCCCGGCTCCTCCGTTAGGCACGCGGTGAGCCCCCCCCGCCGCCAGCCTGCCTCCGGCTGCTGCCCCCCGAGGCAGGATCGGGCCCTCTGCAGCTGGGCTGGGCCCTGTGGGGCAGGCGGGGACCCCCTGGGACGGAGTGGGACCAGTGGGGCTGTATGGGACTGGTGGGGCAGGATGGGGCCCGTGGGGCAGGACTGGGGCAGGATGGGGCCCGTGGGGCAGGATGGCACCGGCAGGAGCGTGGCAGTGTTCACCGCTGCTCTCACTTCTGGGCTGCAGCAGCCACAGCCCCGTCCCAGAGGGGCCCGGACCCCCGTGCCCCCATATCACCTGTGCCACTGGGCCTGCAGGACCCCTTCACCCCTGTCCCGTGCCGGGTCCCTGACTGTGGCTCTGTGCCGCCCGGTCCCCTGGTGCCACGGAGGCGAGTGCACGTGGCCGCCCGCCCGCCGGCCCCCCGCTGCACCCCAGCCCCGCGCTGTCAGACGCCGCAGCACGTGGCCCCCCCGCCCTGCACGGTCAGCGCTCATCACGCCCCGGCGAAGACGAGGGGCCGGGGGCTGCGCCCCGAGCCCCCCGCGCCGCCGTCACGCTAAGCCGCCCAGACAGGGGCTGCGGCCCCCGAGCGCTCCGGAGGGAACCGCGGCTTTTCAGGGAAGATCTGGCTCCCGCTGAAGCAAATCGGGTGCTACAGGAATCAGGCGAGGGGTCAGGGGGAGGCGGGTGGGGGCTGAAACGGACTCCCCCAGCCCCGCGGCACCGGCAGGCGGCTGGCACTGCGGGGGGGCAGAGCTGGCGCTCGCTCGCCCTGGCACACGCAGACAGCGGCGATCCTGCACACAGCCACGCTCACACCGGCCCCGCGCACGCCATGCGCGCCCCAGCCCCTTGCACACACGCTCAGCCCCATCTCGGCTCCCTGTGCTCATCCTGCCCCGTGCACGGGGGGTGCTGACACCCGCAGGGACGTGGGGGAGCTGCCCTGTGCAGGCTGGGGATGAGCCCCATGGCCAGGGCGAGCGGTGGGGAGGAGGAGGAGGAGGAAGAGATCCCGGAGCTGAACCATGGTTTGGGCTCCCGGGGGTCACGGGGAAGGCGCTGGGTGCTGGTGCACAGGATCAGGCCCACGGGAGGGGGCAGCGCCACTGCCACCGTGGGGTCCCCCGGCTCCAGGGCCGTGTGTCGCGGCGGGGGCTGCGCAGGGGTTAACGGCGCGGGCGAGCACCAGGAGGGTTTTGGATGGCACCGAGCTTTGTTAATGACTTTTCTTCCTGTTCCTCTCCTTTTACACCGAGGGCAGCTCGGTAACCAGAGCCTGCTTCCTTCCCTGAGATTAAGGAGCCGACTGCTTGTGTCCCCCCCGCCACGACTGTCGTCCCCCCCCGGAGCAGCCACCGACTTGTCACCCAGCATCTGTCCCCAGCTCCCATGGGTGCTGAGCAACCTCTCAGCCCCAGCCAGGATTCCCCCGCCAGACGGGGAGCTGCTTTCCAGGGTGCTCCGGGGAAGCCCTGCAGTTCTGCTGCCCCCCCAGGCCTCCCCCCGCGGGGTTCGGGGCGCAGAGGCGGCTGCTGGGGCGGCTGCTGGGGCGGCACACAGCCACGGCGCTGCGGGTTGGGGCAGGAAGGAGGGGGGCAGGGGCAGGTGAGCGGGGGCCAGGTTTTGCCATGGCAGGGCTGAGACCCCCCCCCCCCAGCCAGCCCCCGGCCCCCAGCCATGCACTGTCCCCACGGGGGGGGAGCACGTCACTGCCCGTGACTCGGTTTCCCCCACCCAGCGTGACGCATGGGACACCTGCTGCGGGGGGAGGGCACACGGGGGGCGCCCCAAAGCATGGGACAGCTCCGGGCTGCACGAGGCAGTGCCAGCCCCAGAGCAGGAGCCAGGGCCAGGGCAGGCATCAGAGGGGACCGGCACTGGGGGGCTCTGGGGGTTGGGGGGGGGGGTCCAGCATCACCGCTCTGCTCCGGGGCACCCGGCTCCAACCTGGGTCTGCCCCGTCCCCTCCCCAGCCACGCCGCCCCCCGAGCCGGTGGCGCAGTGGGGAGGGGGCAGCCCCGCAGGCACCTCCGCGTGTCCCAAGTGCGGCCGCGGCCCCCCCGGGCCGGGCGCGGGGGTCCCGTGCCCCGCAGGTGGCCGTCCCGGCCTCGCCGCGCTGCGGTTTGCGTTCATGCCCCCACGAGCTCCTCAGCAGCGCGCTGCCTTCGAGCAGCAGCGAGATGCAAATTCCTCCGGGGTGGGGGGAGTATTTTTGTTTTTCCCTGAGACCAAATTTAGCCCCCGCGGGTGCCTGGTGCATTTGCACTCGCTTTAATAATGAAAACAGGAACAATGCGATTTACTAAGAAAATAACCCCCAGG
>NW_023305658.1:0-10156 GCF_011077185.1 Oxyura jamaicensis
GGAGCCCCGGCGGGTGGGGGCCTGATCCTGCCCACGCGGGGCCCCACGCTGGGCTTCCAGGCAGCGCGTACGGGTTAATGATCAACCACCCGTGCCTGTCGGCGGCAGGTAGCGGCTGCCTGGGTGCACCCCGCAGGTGGCAGCGGGGACACGGTGACACCCCCGCGGCCCCCTGCTGCGCCCCCCCACCTCTCGTAAATCCCCGGTGAGCAACGTGCGGGGAGGCGGCCGGGAGCCGGGCTGCGTTGGTGCCCCGCCGGGGGAAACTGAGGCACGCGACCGGGGGCTCGATCCCACCCCGGTGCTTCTCCCCCCAGCTGGGCTCAGCCCGCAGCTGGTGAAGCGGAGCCGTCACCAGACGCATCCGGGGGGGGTGGGGGGAAGGAGCCCCCTCCCCAAAAACCCTCCGGGGGCCGATGGCCGAGCCTGCCTGCCCCGGGGGGGAAAGGGGGCTCGGGGACGGCGCTGCCGGGCAGGATGCGGCCGCGCTGCGCTTCGCCCACATGAAGTCGTGGCCGGGGCTGCTGCGGGTGCTGGGGGGGCTGGAGCTGCTGTGCGGCGGGATGGTCTTCGCCTGCGTCTGCGCCTACGTCCAGCGGGACTACGGGGGCTACGGCGGCGAGCTGCTCCTGGGGGGGCTCCTGGGGGGCGGCTACGGGGGGCCGCTGACCCCCTTCGTGCTGGTGGTGGCCAGCCTGGCCTGGCTGCTGACGGCCGTGCTGCTGGGGCTGGGGGCCACCGTTTATTACCGCAGCGTCCTCCTGGAGGCACCCTGGTGGCCTCCCACCGAGTCCGGCCTCAACGGCCTCATGTTCCTGCTGTACCTGGCGGCGGCGGCGGCGTACATCCACACCGTCACCCTGGGGGGGCTCTGCTACTCCCCCCTGGCCGGCGGCCCCCTCCTCGCCGCCTTCTGCCGCCTCGCCGGGGGGCAGGCAGCCGCTCTCGTCTTCCTCTTCCTCACGGCGCTGCTCTACCTGGCGGGCAGCCTCGTGGCCCTCAAGATGTGGAGGCACGAGGTGGCACGGAGGCGTCGGGAGGCTCCCGTGAGTCCCTTTGTCACCGGGAGGCTGGGGGGGGGGCAGCCTGCGGCACGCTCTTCCCCCCCCTCCTCTTTGTGTCTCGAAGCCTCCACCGGCCCGAGCCAAGCGCATCACCTTTGAGGATGAGGTGGGACCCCCGGGGAGACCCCTGGGGAGGGCCCCGGCCACCAGTGCCTTCACCGAGGGGGGCGAGAGGCCGGGGGTCTTGACCTGCTCCATCCCCCCGGGGCTCGTGCCGCGGCCGCGCGCTGTCCCGGACTACGTGGTGTAAGAGACCCCAGGGCAGGGCACGGCCACGGGATGGGGTCCCTGGGGGTCCTGAGCCCCCCGTGCCTCCGTGCTGGGGCACAGCTGGGCTTCCAGCCCAGAGCGGGGACCCCCCCATAGCCTCATAACCACCCCCCCCGGGCCGTGCAGAAAGTACCCGGTGATCCGGAGCGGGCGGCAGCGGGAGGAATACCGGGCTGTGTTCAGCGACCAGCACGCCGAGTACCGGGAGCTGCTGGGCGAGGTGCGGGAGGCGCGGCGGAGGCTCGGGGAGCTGGAGGCCGCCGCGCGCCGCCTGCCCCGGCACGCGCTCGGCAGGACGGTGGGTGCCCCAAGGGTGTCACGAGCGGGCAGGGCTCAGCACCGGGCCGTGCCGGCGGGGTGGGGGATGTTGGGCTGCATCTTCTCACCCCGCAGGATGAGAGCAGGGTGGCCCGCGTCTGGCGCGAGGTCCTGAGGAAGAAGAGGGTGAGTAAGGGGTCAGGATTCGTGCGCTCAGAGCCACGACGGGGAGGGGGGGGGGAGCTTCCCTGCCCTCAAAGAGCTGGGGGTCCCGGGCACCCGTGGGATCCCGGTGCTGTGGCAGGGTCTCTCCGGGCTGAGCACAGCCCCGCTGCCTCCCACCGGCAGGATTCGGCCTTCCTGGAGAAGCAGCGGCGCTGCCACTACCTGAAGAAGAAGCTGACGCACATCAAGAGGCAGATCCAGGACTACGACCGCGGCACCCACGGCAGCGCCGTCTACTTCTGAGCCTGCGCACGGGGACCCCAGGGGACAACACCTGGGGACCCCGGGGCTCTGCCGGGCCCCCCCAAATCATGGGGACCCCGCAGGGCTCAGCACCGGGGGGGTGACGGCGCTGTGGGGGCGAGCAGGAGGCACCCGCTGCCCCCCACCCACTGCACCCACCTGGGCACGGGGAGCAAACCTGCGGGTTTTGGGGTGCCTCTGGTGGCTCCGCACCCGGTGTGGATTCGGGAGCGCCCCCAGGGGTGCAGCTGCAGGGGGGCGGGGGGGGGGTCAGAGCTGCTTTTAATAAAACCTGGTGATGTTTTGGGGGGCCTTCAGTGCGTGTCCTGGGGTGCCCACAGATGACGGAGGCGGGTGGGCTCCACCAGCTGGCAACCCCCCAGGGACACTCCTGTCCCCTGGGATAACAAAAGGAGCCTCCGTACCCAAAAGGACCCCCCCGTGCCACGGCTCCGGAGGGGGGGGACACACACGGCCCTGGCCTCTTTGCGCCCCCCCCAGCCCCCAGGGACCCCGAGCCCCCTCCAGCCCCCGCTTTTCTCACGCCACGGAACCGCCGCGCGTGTGAGCCCCCCAAAGCCTCCCCCCAAGCCCCCGGAGCCGCCGTGTCCCCGCCGCCACCTCCCCACGGGCGGGGGCCGGGCGGGAGCAGCGGGGCCGCCCCCGGGGCTCCCCCCGGAGGCGGAAACCGGGGCCGGTTCCCTGCAGCGCCCGGCGGCGGCGGTGCCGCTGCTCCCGGCTGCCATTTTACGGGAACAAAGAGGAGGAGGAGCGGGCAGGTAAGGGGCTCCGGGACAGGGAGCGGGGGGGCAGGGGGGTGTCCCGGGGGTCCGTTCCCCGCCGCACACCGGGGGAGGCTCAGGGAACCCCGGGGGCTCCGCCGGGACCGGAGCGGGCGCGCCCGGTTCCCGGAGCCGCAGCGAGCAGGTGGGAGGCGGCGGCGGCGCCTCCCGGAGCTCCGCGGGAGCTTGGGAGGTGCAGGGCTTGGGGGGCAGACCCTGAGCCCCCCCTTCCTGGAAAAAAAACAATAAAAAATCCCCAGAAACAGCGCAGGGACGGCGCTGCCCCGGTCGGGACGCGGCCACCGGGGTTGCGCCCTGGTGGAGGGGAGGGGGCGCGGGAGCCCCGGGCGCGCTGGAGCCGCTCCGGCGCGGACGGGGGGGGGGTGCCGGGGGGGCTCTGCTGCTCCCTTTGCTGCTGGGTCTCCCCCCGCGTCAGCCCAGGGCTTTTGGGGATGCGCAGAGCTGGGGGCAGCGTGCGGCTCCCCTAAAAGAAAGCCGCGGGCACCCCGGGAGGTCCGCGCTGGGGTCTGGCCGAAGCCCCGCGCTTGGGACCACCCCTGTTTGGGGCGAGGGGACCAAGCCCCCGCCCCCAGCTGAGCCCAGACACCCCGGACCCGCTGCCACCTGCCCCCGGCTTGGGTTTCCCATGCAGGGTTCAGGTTCCCCCACGCTGCGTCCCGCTCCGGTGATGCCCGCTGGGGGGGTCCCCGCTGAACTCTTGGGGTTTTGCCTTTGTGGGGTGGAGAAGGGCGGCTCTGTGCTGCCCGGGGGTGGTGGAGGAGCACCAGGAGCTCGGTGGGCTTTGCAGAGCCCCTGCTTTGCCCCCCAGCCTCCTCGGAGGGCCTCCCCACTTCCAGCAGTGTTATCCTGGCATTTCTCCCCGGCCCTACAAAGCGCTCCCGGCGGTGGTTTGGCTCGGAGTAAACTTGTGGGAAAGCAAAACCAGAAGGTGTTTTGGAGAGGCCAACCGCACGCAGGAGGGCAGGAACAAGAGGCAGGGAGGCAGGGAGCGACTGCAGGGCTGGGGGGCCCTGTTGGGGTGGGGGTCCCAAGCAGGGGGCGCCTGGCTCGGTGCTCTCCAGCGCTGGCAGCGAGGAAACGCGTCACCCCCCTTTGATCTGCCCCAATTTACCGCTTTTCACTGTGGTGTTGATAATGTGCCCTGTATTATTATTATTATTATTACTATTTTAATCCAACCAGAGCTGCTTATGGAGAAACCCTCAGGGTTAGCGCTAGCCTTGGGTAAGAGCTTTTCTGGTTTAATTAGGGTTTTAAACAATCCAATTCATTCAGGCGCCCGCAGTCGGGTGGCCGGGGCCGGCAGCGCGGGGTCCCCAGCGCGGGGCAGGGCTGGGTGATGCCCCGTGACTCACTCGCCTCCCTTCTCCACCCCACGCCTCAGTTTCCCCGTGAGCAGAGGTGACTCCCGTGGCGTGGCATCGGGCACGGGCGGGCGCTTGTTTACGGTGACGGGAGACCAAAGTCCTCGCCGGGCGCGCGGAGACGTGGAAACCCGGCGGTGCCGCGCGCGCCCGCCTCGCTCCCGCAGCTCCGTCCGTCTCCCCCCCAGGCTCTCCCCACCGCCACCATGTTCAGCAAGAAGTCCTACGACGGCCCCCCCATGAGTTACGGCCCCTCCACGGGCTACGGGCCCCCGCCAGGTGATTACGGCTACGACTACGGCGCCCGCTCGCCCCCGCCGGGCTCCTACTACATCGAGGATGCGCCGCAGCACTTCTACAAGTGGACCTCGCCGCCCGGCGTGGTGAGGATCCTGGAGGCCGTGATCATCATGCTCTGCATCGCCATCTTCGCCTGCGTGGCCTCCACCCTCGCCTGGGACTACGGCTACGGCTTGGGGGGGGCTTTCGGAAACGGGCTGGGCGGCTACTACGGCTCCAGCTACTACGGCAGCGGGCTGGGCTACAACTACGGGTACGGGGGCTACTACGGCGGGGTCACCAACCCGCGGACGGCCAACGGCTTCATGATCGGCATGGCCGTGCTCTGCTTCCTGGCCCAGCTGGGGCTCCTGGTGGCCAGCATCAGCAAGTCGAGCAGCTCGCGCTCCCGCCGCTTCTACCTGGTGGTCATCGTGGTGTGCGCCGTGCTGGCCTTCGTCATGCTCATCGCCTCCATCGTCTACGTCGTGGGCGTCAACCCCCAGGCACAGATGACCGGCAGCTACTACTACAGCCCCTTGCTGGCCATGTGCAACCAGGTGTACAGCAGCAGCACTTACCTCAACCAGTACATCTACCACTACTGTACCGTGGACCCCCAGGAGGTGAGTGTGTCCCCCCGCCACCTCCGGACCCCCTCCCCTTTTTGGGTCAAAGCCCAAGGCTGTGAGGCTGAGCAAGGTCAGCGCCGCTTATCGCAGCCGAGTGCGGGAAGGAGAGTGTCTGTAACTGCTTGTGCTGCCCTTGGGCCGGCTGTGAGACGCCGTGTCCCCAACCAGCTGGGACTTTCTGCTCCGTCCTTAACGTTTCTGGCAGCGCCGGGCACCGTTGGGCGCCGGGGAGGGTGCCGTTGCGACCGGCAGAGCAGGGGAGTTTCGGGGAGGGGACGTGCTGCACCCCAGCGCAGCCCTGCTACCTGGTACTTTGGTCTCCCTGCTCGTAAAAGTTTTTCAGCGAGCTTGGCGTGCCTGCGGGGGGTGGGTGGAATTGGGGCAGCGCGTGGTGCTGCGTGCCGGGCTGGGCGCTGGGTCGGGGCTGCGCTGGGGTCAGTGGGGCAGGAGGCATCCTGCGAACCAGGGCTCGGCGGCCCCGGTTTCGGCTGGGGCCAGCGGGGCTCCTGCGCGGCGCTGGGGTGGAACTGGTGCTGCTGGTTCCCGGCCGGCTGGGCTGGCCGTGCCGCATTCCTGCGCCCTGAGCGCAGGCTGAGCAGGGGGGGGGAGCCGCGGGCTCGAGGGCTCAGCGGGGCCCTGATCCGTCCCTGCCTGGCCCCGATTTCTGTGCAGCTGCCGAGATCTGGCTCGTGGCAACGCCGGCGCAGCGGCACCCCCACGGGCAGGGTCCCTGCTCTCGGGGGCAGGAGCTGCTGGCTCAGGGCCCCAGGTGCTGGGGGGGGAGTCTCCTCCTTGGGACCTGCACTTGTCCCGTCCCCACGAGAAAACCAAATCCTCTTCCACTGCTGGGGCTGGGCCAAAAGCTCTCCAAAGCCCGGTGAGCTCCTGGCAGAGGCTGTCCCACCGCCCATCCAAAACCGGGGGTGTTTGGGAGGGGGGGGAGCGCTTCCCGTTCAGCCTCAGGGAGGGGTTGGGTAACCGGACCCCCGCTCTGCCTGCAAGGGGGCTTCCCAGAGCCTGCCCCATCCCCCTCACCCTCCTCCCTCCCTCTCCTCCAGGCCGTGGCCATCGTCTGCGGCTTCCTCATCGTCCTCTTGCTGTGCCTCATCTGCTTCTTCGCCCACAAGACGCGGAGCAAGATCTGGAAGTACGGCAAGGCCAACATCTACTGGGACAAGGCGCCGGTGCTGCAGGAGGGCCCCAACGTGGAGGAGTGGGTGAGTCCCGGGGGGCTGCTCCCGGCACTCGGCTGTGCCACCGTGGCCGTGCCGTGGCTGTGCCGTGCCCGTCCCCAGCCCAGCCTCGTGCCAGGAGCCTCACGCTGCCAGCACCTCACCGCGGTGTGTGCACACCCCCAGCCTCGCAGCCGGGAGCTCTCGGGGTGCGCCGTTATCACCGATAGCACCGGGCAGCGCACGGGACCGTGAGGTCCCTCCCTGTCACCCCTTTTTTTTGGGGCTTTTTCCACCCGGTACCGTGCCCCCGCGCCGCGATGCTTTGGGAACGGAGCAGGGCTGGGCGAGCTCGACCTCCCTGAAAGACAAACAGGGTCGGATCAGATGGGCCAGGTGCCAGCAGCGCGCCGCCGAGGCTTCGCGCCCTCTCCCCTTTGTTCGCCCAGCTCCTGCCAGCGCTGGCCGCCGACACGATTCGGTTTCGGTCTCGTCAATGATTAACTCGGCTCCGGGGACGTGGCTCTGGGCCGTGCCACCCAGCCGTGGCTTGGCTCTGTCCCACCAGCCTGGCTCCGTGTGTGCCGTGACGCCCCGGTGTCCCCTGGGCGCTGGGGGCTGCACCCAGGAAGGGCAGGGAAGGGCCCTGGGGTGCCCTGGCTGTTCCTGGGCTTCAATCCAGGGCTGGGAAATGTGCCCGTGTCCTTCAGCACGGCTCTTGGGTGCTGCTGTGCCCTGGCTGAGGAGAGGGCACTGTCCCCGTCCCCATCCCTGTCCTCATCCCAGCCAGACCAGGGCAGCCCAGACGCCTGCATTGGGGTGTGCAGGTATTGGGGTGCCAGGGAACAGGGCTCTCCCCCACCGGGACCCCGTGGGGACAAGAAGTAGCTCACGGTGATCTTAAACATTCCCTGCCATCCCAGAGTCGAGCGAAGCGCTCGGTTTCAAACCCTCAGCCCTGCTCCTTGTGTGCGTACGCACCCCTCCGTGTGCCTACATCTAATCTTTGTTTTTCTTTTTGCAAAAACACCTTTGTTCTGGTTTATTTATTTTTGTGAAAAGTCCCTCCCTTGCTAAGCATTTCCTGGCCCGCAGCAGGACAGGCCTGGCCGGGGGTCAGCCCCTGCACCCCCGGTGCTCCCCGCCTGCGGTGTCCCCAGCTCCGCCAGTGTCCCTTGGTGGCACCTGCCAGCTTTTTGGGGACACTGCGGCAGGGAAGTATCGGTG
The DNA here is from genome assembly GCF_011077185.1 of Oxyura jamaicensis. NCBI lineage: Eukaryota > Metazoa > Chordata > Aves > Anseriformes > Anatidae > Oxyura > Oxyura jamaicensis. The sequence continues at coordinate 7,538 of NW_023305658.1, forward strand.
TGTCAGGGTGGTGAAACCATCCCCGGGACATCTCCTTCCCAGTTTATGGCTGAGACTGAGATAAAGAGGTGACCTTCGAGTGGGCGTGAGCCTCCGGCTCCATCCTGGCGTGGCACGGGGACTTGTCTGTCCCCACGCCGGTGGCGGTCTCACCTGGGGCCCTCGCATCTTCGTTAGTGGGGGAAAAGCAGCAGAGGAAGCTGCTTTGCCGGCCGGAGTTCTCAGCTGACGTCCCCAGGGCCACCATCTCGGCCCCCGGCAGGGACCGGCTTCCGTCCCGGCACAAACAACCCACAAAGGGCAGGAAGGAAGGCGGGGGACGGGATGGGACATCTGCCCAGCCAGGCCCACGTCCTCCCCCCGGAGCCCCGTGCGGCCGGTGCAAACGTCCCCTGCGTGGGCAGCGAGCACCTGGGGGGGCGATGAGGGACCCAGCAAAGCCGAGGGGCTGTCACCTGGGGGTGCAGGAGGGACACCGGGTGCCCCCAGGCACGTGTGCGCCTGTGCCAGAGCGCATGGCTCCGTGTGGGGCATTGTCACCTGCTGTGGGGTCCATGGGCACGTCCTCCCCCCAAAATGCTGCTTCTCCTTCCTGGGGGGCTCCCCCAAGCCCTTGCCTCCCCCCCCAGCAGGACATCGTGCAGCATCTCTGCTGGGTTCCCTCCCCCATCAGCACCCCAGGCAGGGTCGCAGCGGTCGCACCGAGGTTCCTCCGGCTGCGCGCGACGGTGCCAGCGTCCCCGGTGCCACCGTCCCCCCCCCCCAAGCACCTCTCGCTGCTCGCAGGTGAAGAATGTGGCGGACGGGGCCAGCGTGCAGGACGAGACGGCCACGCTCGCCTACTCGGAGAAGCCGACCAGCCCCGTCAACGCGCCGCCCTACAGCGCGCCCTCCTACAGCTACGTGCCCCCGAACACCGCCTACTACCCCTCCGGGACCTACAGCAGCCGGGGGTGAGCGGGGGGCACCGCCGGCTGGGCGGGGGGGGGGGGGCTGGGGGCATCCGTCCACACCACGCTGATGTCCCCGTGTCCCCGCAGTGACCAGCCGGACCGTGCGACCAGCACCAGCCCCGTGGAGGAGAAGGTGAAGGAGCAGCCCAGCAAAGCGCCCGCACGGCGCGGCCGCAGGCGGCGGCGCAACCCCGAGCTGGACGAGTCGCAGTACGAGACCGACTACACCACGGCCGTGGAGTCCAGCGACGAGCGGGACCCGGACCAGTGGGCCAGGTGAGGGGGGAGCCTCGTGGGGGTCCCCAGCCCGCAGCTGCCCCCCGTGGGGCCTGACCCTGCCCCTGTCCCACAGCCTCTACCCCCCCATCACGTCGGACGGCGCCCGCCAGAAGTACAAGCAGGAGTTCGACACCGACCTCAAGCGCTACAAGCAGCTCTGCGCCGAGATGGACGGCGTCAACGACCGCCTCAACCAGCTCAGCAAGGAGCTCGACAGCATCTCTGAGGACAGCCCCCAGTACCAGGTATGGGCTCGGGATACGGGGGGGGGGACACACCCTGGGGCTTTGGGGATGCCCTGGAGGTTTTGGGGATGCTGCAGGGCACCGGGGATGCTGCATAACTTTTGGGATGCTGAAGGGCACTGGGGATGACACATAGCTTCTGGGGACGACGCATAGCTTTTGGGATGCTGCAGGGCACCGGGGATGCTGCAGGGCACTGGGGATGCTGCGTAGCTTTGGGGATGCCGCAGGGCACCAGGGATGCCGCAGGGCACTGGGGATGCTGCGTAGCTTTTGGGATGCTGCAGGGCACCGGGGATGCTGCAGGGCACTGGGGATGCCGCCGAACTTTGGGGATGCCGCAGGGCACCAGGGATGCCGCAGGGCACTGGGGATGCTGCGTAGCTTTGGGGATACCAGCTGGTGCTGCAGGGCAGTGGGGAGCACTTGTCCCTTCAGGACACCCCCCCTCGGGGCTGCTCGTAACCCCCCCGTGCCCGTTTCCTTTGCAGGACGTGGCAGAGGAATACAACCAGCTGAAGGACTTGAAGCGGGTGAGTGCGCGGTCGCGCTCAGTTCCCACACCCCGGCTGAAATTGGGTTACAGTGCCTTGGGGAGGGCAAATAAAAAAAAAAAAAAGCACTGCAGGGATGTGCCCGGGGGATATCCCGGGGGAATATCACGGCAGGCGGTGCTCCCTGGGGGCCTGCTCCTGCTTCTCCATCCCCAGCCCATGAGCGGGGCCAGGCTCGGCGCTGCCCCCCCCCCCCAGCCCCGCGGTGCCGTGGCCGAGCAGCCCCGGCCCGTGGGCGCTGACGCCTGCCCTCGTGCTGCCTTTCAGAGCCCCGACTACCAGACCAAGAAGATGGAGAGCAAGGCGCTGCGCAACAAGCTCTTCCACATCAAGCGCATGGTGAGCGACTACGACAAGGTGCGGGGTTAACCCGCGCCGCGGCAGGATGCGTGCCAGGGGGGCACCGCCGGCCCCCCGCGCAGGCTTCTACCTATGCATTTTGTACCTTTTTGTAAAAAAAAAAAACATCCAAAGCGACCCCTGGGCGTCGACCCCAGCTGCTGTGAATACCCCCGAGTGCCTTGGCTGGGGGCGTGCTGGGGGCCGTTTCCCCTCCTTGTGCTGTAAATATGTTTGGGGGGGGGGGGG
>NW_023305659.1:0-4498 GCF_011077185.1 Oxyura jamaicensis
GTTGACACCGGAGTTCCAGCCTGCTCAGTACAGCAGCACAGGGACAGCAGTAATGGCTATTCACCAGCCCGAGAACATGGCCATAGCTCCAACACAGTTTTTCTGTGAGAACATCACTAAGTTGACGCATGCTGGAGCCATCCATTCCCGAAGAACAGTGCCCCATAGGAAGAACTGCATGCGGTCTGTGGGATGCTCATGTTGGATCAGCTCAGGAAGGATATCTCTGGGAGGGACCCCTCGCTGGAGTAAGGGAAGAGAGTGAGGATGAAGGATCATCATCAACAAAGTGTTTATGGCCTGACCCCATTCCCTATTCCCCTGCATTGCTTGGGAGGAGAAGGTAGAAGAGGGTAGATGGGAAAAAGGTGGTTTGGGTTTGCCTTTGGTTCTCACTGCTCCAGTCTGTTATCAATAGGCAATATATTACATTAATCTCCCTTAAGGCAAGCCTGTTTTGCCTGTTCTGGTAATATGAGTGATCTCCCTGTCTTTATCTCAACCCATGAGACATAGCTTCTTGTGAACTATTAAGATAAAAATTATCTCTATCCCAGCCCAAACCAGAACACTCCTCTGTGGCGTCAGTTTATCCCCTCCGGTCACCTTGGCAGTGTTCACCCAGGGTAATTCTGCAAGGTTGTCCTACTAGACCCAGACACTCCAATGCCCTACGGGCTGTCCTGCAACAAACCAGGGCACGCAGCCTCAGCCTCAGCATCACTTAGAGCCCTTATTTCTGGTGTTCTGACGGTAACAAAATGAAACAAAATGCACAAACATGCACACACACATTTGTTACTGGGTATGAGTGAACTAGGACTGCTCAAGACAGCACCACAAGCCCTGAAGGACATCTGCCTGAACTGGTTTTCGGGGTTAATGTGATTTAATAGGATCCATCTGAACTGTGGGGACTGCCTCTTCAATGAAAATGTCTATCCAGAGAGGCGTTAACATCAGCTAGCTCTGTCCTAAACCAGGAAGATGAACTGGACCCTGGAATTCCCCGTGAGTGTGCACTTTTGTGCTAGTTAAAAAACCACAAGACATTCACCCTGCAAAGTCCCTTGGATGAAGTGATTGGAACTGCTGTTGTATCTCTGAGGGATGGGAGCCTTGCGGGGTCATCCCTAGTCTGATTCATGGGAAAATGCTGTTGTTATCTCATACTTCATGAGGGCATCAAGACTTGGTGGATGCAGAAGAAAATTTATCTCAAATCGGCAAGTGCTCTATCTTGTAAGCATTAGGTAAGACTTGCGTCCTTCAATCTTCTGAGTCAGAAATCTCTGGGCTTTGAAATGCAAATGTTCGTGAGGGGGGCGATTATTTTATCATTTCCTTTGGAATTCCTCAGACAGTCTATCAAGCATTCTTGTCCCACTGTGAAATGTGTCTTCTTCACGAAAAAGAGAAAAATAATAATCATCCCTTCTGCCCCACTCCTCCACATTACTTCTGGGGCTTCCTTCCCTGAGAGGTTTCAAACATTAATTGGTTAGGCTTCCTTGCCATGACTAATCTAATTCCCACAGGAATCTGCAGCCAGGACTTACGCAGACCATGGAAAACATTGCTCCATTCTCATGGGATGGAGTACAGCTTGTCAGACCTGAAGGAGAGCCGTGGTTATATTGGCAATGAGAGCGTAAGCCCCTTTGTATTCTACTACTCCAAGCCCCATCTCCCTGCACCTGCATTTGCTCCTCCGTGTTTCTCATGCTGGGTGCTGTGCAATAAGGAACTCAGCTGAAGAGTGAGTTCTGCTGCTGTTACAACATAAACTAGGAATGCGGGGTCATCTTTTCCTCTCTCTCTCAGTCTGTCTCTGTATTTGGCCTCTCGGTTTCCAGAACTGAAACTCTCATCGGGAATTCAGGCACAACAGCTTTCAGGAAGGCACCCTAACTAAATACATAGGATGTCCTTGGTGGTGAAGGCAATCATGAAGCAACCAATGTCTAAGCAGGGGTAATTTCCCTTGCAAATGCAATGTTTTGCCACTCTGAGCATGTGTACCCGAAAATACAGCTGTAGAAAATGCAGGGTGAAAATAACTAATCATATGTTGATGTCTGATGGCAATTTTGACTGACAGGAACAAAGACACTGAAGCAGCTTGGCAGCAAGGGCTTGTCTGCTCAGTCCTTTTTAAGTGAAAAGCTGGAACAAGGATTGGTGACCGCTAAATGGGGAGGAATTGAGACATGAGTGTTAAGAAAAGATCTTCATTTAAAATGACTCAATTGGATTTTCGAAGAGCTGACAGAGGACGTGGGGAACAATGGGGAATAGCACAGCTGTGACAGAGTTCATCCTGGTGGGATTTCCTAACAGCCTTGAGGTAGAGATTGTCTTCTTCGTGGTGTTCCTGTTTGTTTATTTAGTCACTGTCCTGGCAAACACCCTTATCATTGTACTCGTGTATGTAGACTGCCATCTCCATTCTCCCATGTACTACTTCCTCAGTAATTTCTCCTTCATTGAGATCTCCACAACTTCCACTGTGGTGCCAAAAATGCTGGCAAATGCTCTATCAGAGAAGAAAACCATCTCCTTTGCGGGCTGCTTTAGCCAGCTCTACTTTTACTTCTTCCTTGTTGCAGCAGAGTTCATCCTCTTTGCCATCATGTCCTACGACCGGTATGTGGCAATATGCCACCCGCTGAGGTATGCCACCATCCTGACAGGAAGGGTGTGTAACCAGCTTGTCCTCTCTGCGTGGGTGGGTGGCTTGCTCATGATCCTGCCATCAGTGGTCCTCAGAGCCAGGCTGCCCTACTGTGTTCCCAATGTCATTGACCACTACTTCTGTGACAGCGCGCCTCTCCTGCACCTCGCCTGTACAGATGTTTGGTTTGTTGAGTTGAATGATTTGGTGGTGTCTTTGGTCCTGCTCCTTGGTTCCCTGGCATTGACTGCAGCATCCTACGTCTGGATCATTTCAACCGTACTCTGGATCCCATCTAACCAGGGCAGACGGAAAGCATCTGCCACTTGTGCTTCACATTTCATTGTGGTTTCCCTGGGTTTTGGTATCTCCATCTTCATCTATCTCAGGCCACCCCAGATGAACTCTGTGCACCTCAACAAAATCCTCTCTGTTCTCTCCAGCATCGTCACACCCCTTTTAAACCCTTTCATATTCAGTCTAAGGAATGAGCAGATGAAGGAAGCCTTGAAACGTACTTTGTGCAAGCTCCTGGGGATGACCAAGCAGGCGGGAAAACCATGAGTATCCCCCTGGCCAGCAGGAAGTCACTCCTGGAAAAACCTCCGCAGGACCTTTTAGTTCAAGTCTCTCTGTTTTTATCTGACAGACGGTTGAAGAGCTTATCCTGCTTTTACTTTCTTAAATGCAGGATTGGATTGGGAAAAAAAAAAGAAAAAGAAAAAAGGCAACTTTATTCTACTGGAAGAACTCTGAGCTGTGAAAAAAACATCACTAACACAGCCTGTCCTGCCACACAAACTAATCCTGAGATGCAAAACAGACAGGAGCTCTGAAAGCACAGCTGCCAAGAAGAGAAAAATATCTCCATTAATAAATAAAAAGACTCAACCCCAAAGATACAGTGGCTTCAAGTACCAAAATTACTGCAAAAGTAATCAGAACTAGAAATGCTCAGCGAGGTGGTAAAGATATCACATTAAAATAATAATAATAAAATAACAGGAATGGTTCAATCTTAAGTAATTTGTGACTAAATTAAAGTAATCTTAAGTGATTTCATCTCTCGTAGACAAGTTTTTGAGATGTTCTCCAAACCCACAATAACCTAATGGCCTTTGTAGTTCTTTTGGGGGTTTGGGAGTGTTTTTGGTTGGTTGGTTTTGTGTGGTTTTCTGTCTTGTTTTTGTATCTGTTTGTTTTTAATGTTGTTTTCAGAGTGATCCTCTGAAGGACTGAGAGGACCCATACTGAATGAGTAATCACATGTCCACAGACTCATACTAGTGCTGAGGTTGGAAGGGGAACCTTGGAGATTGTGTTGTCTCATCTCCCTGATGAAGCAGAGTCAGCTAGAGCAGGTGTGGTGGTTTTACCCAGCTGGGCAGCTGAACTCCACCACAACTGCTCTCACTCCCCCTCCTCCTCAGCACACCTCCTCAAAGGGAAAGGGGGAGAAAATACGATGAAAAGGGCTCAAGGGTTGAGATCAGGACAGGGATACCACAACAATTATTGCCATGGCCAAAACAGACTCAGCACAGGGAGATTACTATAATTTCTTACCTATTACTATCAGGCTAGGGCAGTGAGAAACTAAAAGAAAACTAAAACCTGCCTCCAACAATCCACCCTCTTCTACCTCTATCCCCCAGACAGCGCAGGGGAATGGGAAATGGGGGCTGTGGTCAGTCCCCAGCGGTGGATCCCTTTGGAGCCAGCTGAAATTGGCCCTTAGCTAACATGGGGCAGCCTCTGGATTCTTGTCACAGAAGTCTTCCCTGCAGTCCTCTGCTTAAAAACCTTGCCATGGAAAGCCACTCC
>NW_023305660.1:0-5147 GCF_011077185.1 Oxyura jamaicensis
GTACCGTTTTGTGGTACGACCATTCCGATCCTCAGCCTTGCAGAAGGTGCTTTTCATTTTCTTTCTGAGGAACAGCCACAGTCACACAAACATCAAACACACATATCTACTGACACTCAGAATAAGCAAAAAACTGTTTTAATATGCCATGCAAAGAGAACTCATTTGATCTAAACATTCAAATTTGTTGCTTTTCTGCCACCTACCATGGCGGAGAAAGCCCCCACCAATTTCAGTGAGTCAGACGGTTGATGCCAGTTTCAAACGCTGAGTGAAGTCGGGTATGAGAAATTCCCTACACCTCAAAGTAAACGGATGCTTTGCTGGGAAATATACCTACAGACATTTGATAATTACACCTGCACCTGCGAGTATCTCACAGCCTACTCACCTTCTGCAGACTCTGCACTGGAGAGAGAAGCTACAGAGAAGAGCTGTATATATATGGATGATGAATACAAAGGACATACACAAAGGATGATGAATTTCCCTGATATATACATATACCTCCTATATATATATCCATATACCTGCTATATATAGCCCTCATATTTATCAGTTCACATGTGTGAGCTTTCTTCCATAAACAATTCAGTGGGTTGTGTGTTCTCATAGATGTCCTCCAGCACAAGCACACGGCTTCTGATTAGAAAGCAAGGTTTGGATCATGATGCAAACTTTTGTTGTTGAAAGAGAAGGAAAGACAGGGGAAGATATGCCCAGCAGACACATATTATTCCCAGTCTTGGCTTCAATTAAACCTCAATTTCCAAAGGGCCTGCGTAGGCTGCAAATACACAGTGGGGACTTCAACCACATTTAAGTGAAATACTCAGCCGCACGGTGCAGTCGATGATAATCCACTCTGGTAGCGGCCTGTGATGTCCCGGGGTGGCTGCCTTGGCAGAGTATCTTACAAATCCCAACAGAGCAAAAGAGAAGGGGTAAAAGGAAAAACACAGGGAAAAAAGGAAAGAGACATTTCAAATTATCCTGTGGGCTGTTTGGACACAGCATACCCAACGCTGCCTAAAACCTAAGGACAAACTGGAAATGTTTAATGCCAGAAGTATTATGGTAATTTGTGGGTAAACAAGAACTAAAAGTTATTAAAAGGAAGAACAGGAAAATAGACCTAGTCTGAAGAACGGGGCAGTCAACAAACTTATCAGCTGAAAGCATTAAAAGAAATGTTTTTGACAGACACGGATGGCACTATGAACTGACAAAACAAGAATAAAAAGCTCTCTGACCTGCTTTTTCCAGATAAACAAGAACAATGACTCTCCAACTGGCTGCAGTTTCTTCCACTAGGAAGAAATTTTTCCTCAGCAACAAGCATAGGCGATATCCTACCTCGGGAAGAAAGCAAATGCCCAACATTTCTCACAGATGCATTTGAGAGTTGATCTTGCCAGCTGACGCACAATCCGTCCTCATGTCTCCACACTGCAGATGAACAATTTTAAGAGAGCTTCACACCCAAAAGCTGAATGCTTCCTGAATTAACCATGGTAAATATAACTAATGTTTTGAAAATGGAAGTTTTTTTTTTTTTACTTTCCTCCTCCTCACACATACTTGCTCAAAACAAGCCTTGCCCTTTGCAGGAGATGCTGTCACCATATTACACAGCATCTCCATACAGCACAGAAACAGTTTTTGCCAGAAGGGACCATACAACTGCAAGTGAACCTGGTTTTAAGCCAAGGGAAACTGCCTAGCACAGGCTGCATCTTCCACAGCTGCAGAACATCCCTGGTGCTGTAGGCAGCCTGCCGCAGATCCCCACAGCATGAACTAAACTGTGAGCCTCATGTATATGAATGGCCATAAAAAGCAACATAATTTTAGTTTCTCCGTGTTGTGGTTTAACCCGGCTGGCAGCTAAACACCACACAGCCGTTCGCTCACCCTCCCCCCTCCCTCTCTGGGATGGGGGAGAGAAAGGGGAAAGTGCAGCCTGTGAGTTGAGATAAAGACAGTTTATTAAGATAGAAAATAATAATGATAATAATAATAATATGTACAAACAAGTGATGCACAATGCAATTGCTCACCACCCGCTGACCGATGCCCAGCCCAACCCCGAGCAGCCGGCCCCCCCACCCCGGCTAGCCACCCCTATATATTGTTCAGCATGACGTCAGATGGTATGAAATACCCCTTTGGCCACTTGGGGTCAGCTGTCCTGGGTCTGTCCCCTCCCAGCTCTTGCTGCACCCCCAGCCTGCCCGCTGGGAGGACAAAGTGAGAAGCTGAAAAGTCCTTGGCTTAGTATAAGCAGTGCTCTGCAGCAATTAAAACATCAGCATGGTATCAGCACTCTTCTCATCCTAATCCAAAACATAGCACCCTACCAGCTACTAGGAGGGAAAATAACTGTCCTAACTGAAACCAGGACACTCCGCAGTACTGAATCTAACTAGATCATCTTCAAAAGAAAAAATATATACAAATCAGCCCCTGCAATGTTGTCTGGCTCAAACTGTTCATGAAAAAAACAAGGAAAAATGGCAATTTTAAGCTCGATCCTGTCTTAACACATCCATTCTCCGTCGTGACATGGTGAGAGGAACTTTCCTCACCAAGAGCTGTGGAATCAGCATATTTCTCTGAGCACAGCACGAGCAGCAGGAGTTAAAACTTGCAAGCCATGTAATAAGCAAAATAGCCTGAACCCCTGGGTTTCACCACATACCAAATAACTTCAGCATTACAAATCTGGGACTCTACCAAAACAAACTGCATCCTTCTGAGAAGAATATTATGGGTAGTAATAATGAGGTCTGTCCAAAGAACACAACAACACGCCACACTTACTTATCTGGAAAAACTACGTGCCTGTACGTGACACTTCTCAGCAAGATAAAAAAGCTGTGTACACAAATCTAATCACGCAACTGAAAATTCAACTTTATAAAATTAAGTGGAATTTGCATAAACATTACTCTGAAAGCAGAGCAGCTAATCAAAGCTGTCAGAGGAGGTGTGGATTTTGTTTAAATACTGAGCTGAGAAGATGACAATGGAGGATCCCGCTCTTTAGGATAGGAATCCCTGCTTTTACAGAAAAATTACAGCAAATCTGGCACTCTAAAGTGGTTTATTTGTCCCCAGGGCAGCTTATTTATTAGTCAAAACCAGAGCACACAAATATGCTGTGTACTTACGCACCTGCTTGTCAGCACAGTACCACCTGAGCACCCATCTCCGCAGCACCTGATGACTAACCCTGTGAGTAGCATCACCTCCAGCTTTGCAAATGGAAACCCCCAGTTGGTGCCACGACCAGGTATCTGGGCAAACCGATCCCCATCATGGTGCATGATCCCTGTTACAGATGACGGGGCCATGGACAGCACTGGCACACACCGAGAGCGAAGGCAACAAGCAACCAAACTCTGCTCTCCCGAGCTGACCACAACAGCTTTCCTTCCAGAGCTGGAAGCAAAACACTTCTTCAACTGAATGATTATGACAAACTGGAGAACTAGCAATGCACAAAAGCAAATATAACCCCCCAGAAAACAAAAGAAAAAGCACTGGACGAGATGTACATGATCTGACATTTTGCTCGATATCAACATCTAAAGAGCTAAACAAGCACAGTAACATTTTTCCACTAGCTTGAAATTACAACTACAGGCCATTAATTTTTATTTGATTTTTTTTTAATATTTTTTAAAATATTTTAAAATATTTTAACTGCCTTAACTGTTCTGCAGAGACGTAGTCACAAATTTGAAAGGCACCCAAACATGAAAACAGGAAGGGGCAAAACCAGTAAACATGCTTCATCATCTGTCATGCTAATGGCTCTGTAGAAAAGTTGGAACTCTGGACTGTGCATATAAAAAGCATTCTATATTAATACATTCCCAACACTTCTACTTAAGAAATGAACAAGATCTTCTATTTAACATTTTTTTCCAAATTAAGAGTTTTCCTCAACATTACAACACCCCTCTCCCTAGCCTAGAAAAGCATACGAATTTAATTCCTAAATCACATCGCTGTCATGTTCCGTCCCAGTAAGTCACAGAGCTGTTTGTTTTTCTGCTCCTGCCTACAATGGCAGGAGTGCCAAATCAAGAGCTTTTCCTCCTCCTCCTCCTCTCCTTTTTGGTGCATCTTCTTGAGCTTTCAGCCTCATTTTGGAGCCTTCAAAAAGCACGTAGCTTGCCTGCAAAGCGGTACCCCAGATAAGTTAGAGGTGATGAACTGACTATGTAACGCCAGAGTGTGCTGAATGGCAGTGTAAATACCCTCTCTGAAAAGAAAGATGTTTTTTTCACTCTCTGTTCGAACTGTAGAAGATGAAGGAGGCTACGCCAGTATTTATTTTAATTTCCTTCCTTAAGTGTCCTCATAACCCACGCCTGCCAAACCAGAGAGCAGCCATCCAGATTAGTGGAGCAGGGGCAAATTAACACTATGGGATTATGCAGACGGGTTTCTGAGCAGGGTTTGTGCTCAAGCTCTCAGCAAGAAGCCAGCAGCTCGCTCAGGAGCATGATGTGACCCTTCGGCAAGTCCCAGGGCTCGCACAAGCCAGCCCAATGCACATCCTTCTGCCACTGGGCCCTGGGGCTTCCTTCTCGTGGACAGGACAGGGAATGCGTTGCGCTGCCTTTATTGCAGCCACATCTGCCTTTATTGCAGCCACATCTTCAAGTGCGCTGAGGATGGCTGCTATTAAAAACAGTAACCAAGGGTTAAACCACGTTCCCTCTGGGCGTACAACCACACGGGCCTTGCACACCTCCTGGACGCTCCGAAGTCGCAGCAAACTTATTTTCCCCACCCTCCTCTACCTGCTGGGGCTGTCCAAGCCCAGCGAACCACAGCCCCGAGCCCTTCCAACAGACAACTTCCACAACAACGCCTCGCCAGGATCGGGCAGTGCCTCTCCAACCAAGCAGCCACCACCGGCTCGACCCTCCCCGGGCCCCTCCCAGCGCCCCTAATCCCCCGTCCGAGCCCCTCAGGGCCGCCGGGAGGCAGGCGAGAGGCGGGGAAAGCCCAGCCTGTACCCATCCGCCTCACTCACCTGAGGCGCGGGCAGGAGCCGGAAGTCTCCCGCCAGCAGCCGGCGACGCCGCTTACCCGGCGGCCAGCCGCTCCGCACCGCCTGCCCTAGCCTT
>NW_023305660.1:5157-5922 GCF_011077185.1 Oxyura jamaicensis
CTCATAAAGGTATAAGCACAACACTTCACTTCTAAACTACCGCATATCATGAACACCTGACAAGGATAGGTCTACATAAATATCATCCTTGTATTTCTCTGTTCACACTCAAACATTATATATATTAAAAAAAAAAAAGTGAAATATCACTACAGTCACAGATACCATAAAAATGGGTATAAAATGGAGTGAATAGCAAAGTTGCTTTAGTACAACCACTAAAACAAGGTCTGGACTTGCAGGATATTCAAGTGGGAGACAGCTTTTAGGATGAAAATAAATACAGCAGAATGGAATAAAGTTAGGCAATGCACGTCCCCAGAAAAACAAATCCTATTGCTTGTCCCTGAGCCCTGAGCACTAAGTAGCCTGAATTTTCCGCATAGTCACAGGGATGAACCCTGGACTCCTATGTGAAGAAGGGAGCATATAAAACCCTTTTGCTCCTTTCTAGGCATGGTAACAAGACCGTGCTGTTTGGTGCAAAGACAGACTTTTTTTTTTTTCTTTTTTTTTTTTTTTTTTCCCCACCAGAGAAAAAAAGGTTAATTATTTTCCCTCTGTGCAGAGAGCAAAGATCTGTTCAAAACATAGAAGAGCAGCTCGTTGCAACATGTCAGTTTACTAATCCTCCTACTCTAGGAGAGGAGCGAGGTGAGACACCTCCCCAGCTCACCCAGGACAGACTAAAGCTCTGTATTTTTTATGGAGCAGTGTGTCACGCAGGTAGGATTTCCTAACCAGGCTGCTGGAAAGCATGCTGCC
>NW_023305661.1:0-2849 GCF_011077185.1 Oxyura jamaicensis
TCAGGACGCCCTGGGGCTGTAGCAGAGAGGGGAGCCGGACCCTCCCGGGCAAACGTGAAGCCGTGTCGGTGAGCATTCTGCTGGCGGCTTGCACCTGCCTTGGAAGCAGCCTGAGGTGGCGCAGTGGGGGTCAGGGCTGGTTGGACCCAGGCTGTGCGCTGCGGGAGCCGGCCTCTGTTAGGGCTCAGGAAAGGGGAGAGGTTCTCCTGTTCCAAGCCCTGTTCCTTCCCCTGGGACTTGGCTGTCTCGGTGGCAAAGGTGCTGGCAGTGGAGGGTGGGGGCTGCTGCTGGCGGCGGCAGCTCCCGAGGGGCTCTGCTGCTGGCTCCCTGAGCCTGCCACCCCTGGGCGGGTGTGGGGGTGCTGAGCGGGGAGCTCTTGCTGCGGTGTCCTCCTCGGGTGGCTTCAGCCAAAATCCCGTGTGCTTCTGTTCGCGGTGTCTTGTTTTCAGCCACCCTGCTGCCCGGCGTTGTTTCCCCGCTCTGTCCTTACCCGGAAGGTCCCGGAGCAGCGTTCCCAGGCCGGTGCCGTGAGCTGGTTGCAGTCCCGGCTGCTGTCACGTTGCCGTGTGGCAGCTGGGCGCGCTGTGCTGTAAGATAACCACCGCTCCTGCGTCTCGCTGCGTTTCGTCTTCTGCTCCCCCCTGTGCTGCGTCTGTTCCTCCTTTGTACAGGGGCAGGGGCCGCTTGGCCCCCCCTGGGGCCCCCGGTGGGTGCTGAGCCCCCCACGGCCGTGCCCGGCCGGGGCCGTGCCGGGGCTGGGCCGGCCACGAGGCTTCGGGGTGGGCGGGGCGCGGGGGGGGGCTTCGCGGGGGGCGGGGCCTGTCGGGGGCGGGGCGTGGCCATGGCGCAGGGGCCCGCGCACGGCCCCGGGTGCTGCTGCTGCTGCGGGGCGGGGGGCGGTGGGGAGCGGGGCGCGGCCTGGGGGCTGCACCTGCGGATCGACCGGCAGCGCCTGCACTGCCTCAACGAGCGCCGCGACGGCAGCGGGGCCCTCGTCTTCCGCGCCTGGGAGGAGCGCGGCGACCGCGGGAAGGTGCGGCCGGGCCGGGAGGGGGGCGGGCGGGGGGCCCCGGGCTGAGCCCCGCCGGGGGTCCCGGTCCGAGCCCCCCCCCCCGCTCCTCTCCCCGCAGTTCGTGGAGAGCGACGAGGACGCGGAGCTGCTCTTCAATGTGCCGTGAGTGCGGGCCCGGCTGGGGCTGGGCAGGGGGCCCAGGGGAGCGGGGAGGCAGCGCCGTGCGTCTCCCCGCAGGTTCACGGGCAGCGTCAAGCTGAAGGGCGTCATCGTGATGGGCGATGACGACGGCTCGCACCCGGCGGAGATGAGGCTGTAAGTACTGCGGGTGCTGTGCTGGAGCCCCCTGACCTGGGTCGCTCAGCTCCGTCCTGGGCCCAGGAGAAAGGAGCCAGGACTTGCACGGGGTGACCGTGGCTGCTCGCTGACTGTCGCTTGAGAACCGGAGTGCTGATTTTGATTAGAAATCAATAGTCCTAACGCTGCCTGCGTGCCCTGAAGGGACCGGCCTGCTGCTGGCTTAAAGGGCTGCTGAAGGGTGAATGGGCCGGGGAAGGGAAGGGAAGGGTCGTGCTCCAGAAGGAGGGAGGGACGTGGGAATGTCCTGCCCCCAGGTGAGGCCTGTGGGGCTCTGGGCAGCCCTCCTGCCCTGCTTGTCCGTGCAGCCTGGGTTAGCTCCTACTAAGGGTAACGGGATTTTCCCTTGGCACGTGCTCTCGTGGTGGGATTTCTGTGAGCAGCCTCTCCAGGAAGGTAAGCAGCCTGCGGAGGTGCACACCCATCTGACTCCCTTCTGGACCGAGGTCCGTCCATCCCTTTACGCCCCTTGCCTTCCGGCAAGCGCTTCGTGCATCCGCGTCCCTGCGCTGGTGCCAGGAGGGATTCGTAAAACAAACTTATTTCCTTCCAAAGGAAGGGAACCCCAATTTCTTTGATCCCCACGTGTGCTAAGCGTGGGTGATGGGAATTGTTAGGCTGACGGCGCAGATCTGGGCGTGAGTGCAGTGCTTTAGAGAGGAGCTCTGGCTGGGGCAGCCCTTTGCACGGCACACAGCACCAGCACAGAACAAAGCCCGGCTGCGTGGGTGCTGCAGGACGGGAGTGCTGACGGGGCTGGACTGTGGCTGCAGCCGCATGGGGGGACAGCAAGGAGCAGCGCGGTGCTGCTGGGTGCGCACCGCCACCGCTGGGTGCGCACCGCCGTGCCCCGTGTCTGCGGGTGTCTGGGTGAAGTGACGCCTCGAGCGCCGCGGGCAGAGGCAGCAGCAGCGTGCCAGGCGTGTGGAGCAGCGTGTGGGCAGGCAGGGCCTCGTGAAGGGGAGCTGGCGTTCTGCACCGGGGCTTGGGGAAGGGATCGGCTGTGTGGGGCTGGGAGGGATCGGCTGCCTCCAGACAGAGCAGCTGAGAGCTGAGGGGCTGCCAGCAGCGCCGGCCCAGGGAGCGTCTGCAGAGGAGAGGGGGTTTCTGAGATCTTCAAGAGCATCTGGAAATCTTCCCTAGTTTGCACAGCTTCAGGAAGGCGTCTCACTTGTTTTCCTTTCCCCCTCCCTTTGTCAGGGGATGTGATTCTCGGCACCACCTTCTGAGGGTGACGTTGTGTGATGTCTTTGGTCCCGATGCTGAGAGCCAAAGTTAGGATGCCATCCTCTGTGTAGAAAGGGCTCTTATCTGGGTATGTTTTAAGGTTCTCAGAGGCTGTCACAGGTGAAGAAATTGTAAATTTCTTTACGATTGGCCGTTGTGTTCAGCTTCCTGGGGGCTTGATTTGGAGCAAGGTAACAGCTGTCTGCTGCTTGGGTCTTTCTGATGAGCTCCCATGCAGTTGCAGGGTTTTATT
>NW_023305662.1:0-8094 GCF_011077185.1 Oxyura jamaicensis
CGCTGAGGGGCACCTGCAGCTCCTCCTGCGCCCCGCTGCCGGCTCTCACCTCTCTGTTTTGCCTCCTCCAGAGGGATAGCGGGCGGCCAGCGGGGTGAGTGTCGTCCCCGAAGCGGTGGCCTCGCTTGGGGACCTTGGGGACACGGGGCCCTGGCCCAGGGCTCTGCAGCCCCCTGAGGCCGGGTGTCCCCGATCCCCAGGTGCCACCAGCTCGTCCCCTGGCTGTCCTCGCGTGGGACTTGTATGGCAAGGACGCTTTGCTCCGAGGCAGAGCTGCAATAAAGCCGTCCCCTGACTGCTCCCTGTCCCGTCCTGCCTGGTGCTCGCTGCGGGACCGGGACACGACCCAGCTGTGTCCTGGCCCAGGGTCACGGTCCTGCTGCCGGGGGGACGCAGTTGGTTGGGGGGGGGGTGAAGAATCCCGGCCCCACCGCCCGGCCAAGGACCCCCTGCTGGTGTCTGCGTGGGGTGGCAGGGACCTGGGGACCTTCCTGGGGACCTTCCTTATCTCCAACCAAAGCCACGGTGCTCCTACAAAGACAGACCCCGAGACCCCATCCCGAGGACTTCCCTGTCCCCAAGCTCTCCATCGCCTTGGGTGCTGGGTGCTCCGCTCACCTCCTCCCCCGTCCCCCCCTCACCCATCGCTCCGGTGGCTCTCTGGGGGTCCGGAGGGTGCAGCGGGTCACCCCCATCCCCTGCTCCATCCCACGGCACGGTTATGGGGTGACCCACTGGGATCTGGGTGCTGGTGGGGCTGGATCGGGATGGGGGGGGGGGGGGGGGGCAGCAGCTCCAGCCCCCGGGCTCGGACCCGTTCCCGGAGCCAGCTTGATCCCTTTTGGTCCCATCTCCGCCGCCGTGCCAGGATCCCTCCTACCCGGATGCCCCCCCGGGTTGTTTCCCTTCCTGGAATTCCCCCCTCATTAGCGGAGCTCGTTAATTCCCAGGGGCCCTTCCCACCCCTTTGGGGCTGTGCAGGGGGAGCGGGGATGGCGCGGGGCGCTGTTGGGGTCCCCGAGGCGGAGGGACGAGGACGCTTTGGGGCGTCCTGGTGCTGGCGGGGCTGGGAGTGAGGAGGGCTGGTGGCCTTTGGGGACAGGGGGTGACACGGGGGGGGGGACAGGGGGGTGCATGGGGACAGGCTGAGCTCCCCAGCCCTGCGCAAAAGGGGTTCCGCAGCAGGATGAGACCGAGACGGGCTGAGGCTGAGATGAGCTGAGTGGGATGAGGCCGGGATGAGTCGAGTGGGCTGAGATGGAGATGAGTCGAGTGGGCTGAGGTGGAGATGAGTCGAGCGCTTGTGATGCACGGCACAAATCCACCCCGTGTTCCACTCCCGAGGCCGGGCTCATCGCGGCAGCGCGGGCACCAGTCCCGGCGTTCTGCCCCCAGGTTTCGTTTTCCCAGCTCTTTCCCTGCCGCTGCTCCTTCCCCGTCCGAAACGAAGCCCTGGCCGTGCCGCTGCGCCTTCTGCTCGCTTCGTGGCAGCCTCACCTGGGGGTCCCGGGGTCCTGAACGTGCAGCTTTGCCACCCCAACCTGCCCCAAACGCATCGGCCTTGGGCCGGGGGATGCCTGGTGGCCACGAGGATGATGATGGCAGCGCCATGGGATGATGCTGATGCTCTGAGGAGCGCTGCCCTGGGGGGGCACGGATCTGCCCCGGAGCACAGGAGACGTGGGGTGGTGGTGGGGAGGGCCCAGCTCCGTGGGCTGCAGGCTTTGGGCATACCCCGAGACCCCAAACCAGGGAACCACGCTGAAAGACCAGTGCCCAGCCCGAAAACCAGTGCTTGCTGGAGGCCCAGACCAAAAACCAGTGCCTACTGGTGGCCCAGCCCGAAAACCAGTGGGAAGAGCATCGTGGACCTGCCGGGCTTGGCTTCAGCTTGGAGGACGGACCAAAGGTGGGTGCTCACCAGGAGCCCATCCCAGAGCCTGCTCCTCACCGGTGCTGGGATGCCCGAAGAGAAGCCAAGCAATACGTGATTTTCCCCCCCAAAAGATTTATTTTTTTCAGGAAAATACAACCCACAACACCTCTCCTGGCCAAGCGGGCTGCAGCAGACAAAGTTTCGCCCCCGCTCGAGGAGCTGCCTCCTACCACCGCCAGCTCCAGCGGTGCTGCTGCCGGCGCCGCCGCCTCCCTCCTGGCACTTCTGGGCAGTTTTCGGAGCGAAATGAGCGATTTTCACGCTCGGGCACGATTCCACGAGGGCGAGGCGTGTGCCGTGCCACCAGGCAGGAGCGCTCTTGTGGCAAAGCCCAGCTCCGAGCCGGCCGAGGAAAGCGCAGGGGGTGGCTCAATGTATGCAGCGACAACCGCAGCAGCAGCAGCAGCTCCCACCTCCGAGCTTGCCGCCGCAGGTGAGAGAAATCTCATTTTGAAAAACATGTCTTTTTTTTTTTTTAATATATTTTTTTTATTTTTTATTTTTTTTTCCATGGGAGAAGGCTCGGCACGGGGCTGCTGGGAGCTGCCGCAGAGTGGGATGTCCTCCGGGAGACGGCCCAAGCTCTTCCTGACAGCTCCTCGCCGCCTAATTGTTCCCCGAGGTGGGTTTTGGTGTTATTAAGCGACGGATTTCGCCCGGGATGGAGCGAAGCTTCAAGGAGACGGCGGCTGACAGAGCCCTCGTGGTTTTGTGCCGGGCGGTGTGAAAGGCTGGCCCCCTGGTTTGCGTACTGCACAAAGGAGCGTGCCTGCACGAGGCGCGGCATTGTCCCAAAAACCTGGGGACTGACCTCGAAAAGGGAGCTGTTTTTGGCAAGCGGCCCCTGAGCCGGTGGGGGACCCTCGGTGCCCCCGGGGTGATGGGGTCGGGACTCCGAGGTGGTGGCACCCGGTGGCAGAGCAATGCTGGGGGCGGCAGGACGTCACCGCCCGGGAGGTGCTGCCCCCAAATGTCCCCAGTGCGCGAACTGGGGGGGACACTGGGGCTTACTGGAACTGGGGACCACCCTGCATCCACCACGAGAGGGTGCAGGAGCTGCATCGCCTCGCCTGGAGCCTGAATTCACCCCCAGCACCCCCCAGCACAGGGCTTTGAGGCTCCCGAGCATCCTTTTCGTGACCCTGAAGGAGCGATGGGTACGGCCACAGCCCGGCACGGGGGGGGGGCTTCGCCCCCGTCCCATTGCAGAGCATCAGGACGTGGCCCAGGACATCTCCCCAGGAGCGCCCCGGATGCGTTTTCCAAGCCGGGCTTGATTTTGGGAGCCACGAAGCGGACCCGTTTCTAATTAGCTCATCAGCTAATGAACGGATTTGCCTGTAAATTCTCAGCCCCACAATGAGCCATCCTCTCTCTTCGGGGAGCAGCAGCGGGGATGCTCCGCGGCCACCCCCAGCCAACACCGTGTCCCCCCCCAGCCCCCTTTGCCTTCCAGCAGCCCGGAAAATCGCCCTTGGACGGCTCCAGGTGCCCGCAGAGGAGCCCGGGCTCCTCTTCCCCGGGGCTGCTTTCCTCCGAGCCGCCCAGGACTGGGCGATCTTCACGCCTGGCCGCTGACTGGGTCGGGGCCAGCTGGACCGGGGGGGGGCCGTGGTTGTTCCCGGGGGCCGCTGCGGGGCTGCTCGGGGAGGCAGCTGGGCCAGGAGGCTGCCAAGCGGGCAGAGAGCGCCGAGCCGTGCCCGCAGTGCAACATCTGGGGCCCGCGGTGGCCGGCCAGGCAGCAGCGTCGCCGCCTGTGCCAAGGCAGCCTCCTCTTCCTCCTCCTCTTCCTCGTCTTCCTCCTCCTTTTCGCCCTCCGGAGTCCAGCCAGGGCAGGGGGCTGCAGCCTCCGGGGATGCAGGGACAGGCTCTGTGCTGGGCTGAATCCGGTCCCGAGAGGCAGGAGCACGGTGCAGGGCCACTGCTGCTGCCACGCTGGGTCCTTTGATTCCCACCCTGATGCTTTTAAGGGCTCAGAAGCACCTCAGACAGCGGCGAGGAGCCCTGGGGCTGTATCCCCACGTACAAGGTAAAGCCGACCCCAAATTCCTGGCACTGTCCCGCGTCCTGGCCCCCTTTCCCGGCTGTCCCGCAGCTCCCGCAGCGGAGGGTGCCCACCCTGGGGACCCCTGCGCCCAGCAGCACCCCGGATCCAGGGTGGGGAGCATCCCAGCGTGGGACGAGGAGCCCCGCGGGGCTGGCAGGCTGCTGAGATTTCTTACCAGCAGATGTCAGCTCCCGCCCGGGGATGCGCGTCCGGCTCCGGCTGCAGCTCGGCACGGTCGTGCCGTGGGGCTGTGGCCATCCCGTGGGGCCCCGTGGCTCTCCCGTGGGTCGAGACGTGGTGTGGATTCTCCGTGCCGCTGCCCTCACCTCTTTCCCCTCCCGTGGCTGCTCCAGCAGCTTGCAGCCAGCTCCCCCCCTCCCTCCAGCTCCCACCAGCTGCGCCCCAGCGGGTGACAGTCCCCAGGGACACAGAGGTGACGCTGAGCACCCTCGCCCCCAGCCCGTGATGGCTGCGGAGGCTCCTCCAGGAGCTTTTTTTTTTGATGCCCAGCTCGGGTCCATTCGGGGACATGCAAGGCGATGCGCCCTTATCACAATTCCCCCCGTCAGGGGGAAGGATTGGGTGCGAGTGCCCTGGGTGTGCTGAGCATCCCGGGGCAGTTTTGGGGCAGGAATAGGAGAAAAATAAAAGGGGGGTGGAGCAGCTGGCTGCAGCCTGGGCCGTGCCCCTGCTTCAGGAGGGCCAAAGCTGCTGGAACGGGGCTGGATGCGGCCCCCGGCCCCTGTGCTCCTGCTCACCCCAGCACCCAGCACCCAGCAGCGGCTGGGGGCTGCACCCTGCTTGGAGGAAGCCTTTTGGGGACCCTTTTCAGGGGAGGGTCCTTGGCGATGCGCCCCTTTTCCTTTCCAGAGGGCTCATGCTATGGGGTCCTGGGGTGGTGCTGAGCAGGATTGCACCCTGTTACGGCACGGCAGGGGCGCCGCTGGCTGTCCCCTGTGTGTGACGTCTGCCTGTCCCCGTGTCCCCAGCTCGGGGGTGTCCCCAAGCCCCGCTCTCCGAGGCTCAGCAGCGCACGATGCCCGTTCCCTGCCAGCTCTGCGGGGCCGCGGGCGGTGTGTGTGGGATTTCCCAGCTGTGCCATCAGGCGTCCTGCAGGGAGCCAAGAGCGGAGCGAGCCAGCAACCGCGCTGGCCCCGAGCCCCTCATGCTCCCCAGGGGACGGCAGGGCTGGGTGCTGAGCCCAGCTGTGTCCCCCCCCCTACCCCCCGGCCCATCTGGGCGCTCGAGCAGCATCCCACCCCCGGCTGCTTGATGTCTGGGTGGCTGCTCGGGGGAAACTGAGGCAGGGAGCCCAGCCCGGGCCATCTCCGGAGCCCTGCACAGCATCGGGACGGGCAGGGTGCCCACGAGCGTGGGGCTGTCCTCATCCCAGTGCTTGGGGGGGGGCTGCAACGAGGGATGGGGATGCCACCGGTCCCCCGAGAGCATCCCCAGCATCTGACACCTCCCAAACACCCCGGACGGTCCCTTGTCCCCCAGCCAGCACCCACCGCGCGGTGACAACCCCTGCGGCCAGCCGGACCTGCTGTGGGGCCACCAGGGTGCTCGGGGAGCACCCCAGGGCCAAGCCAGTTGGGGGGGGGGATCCCTTTTGTCATGCAGAGCGTGTCCCCCCCCCGCCACCCCGCCACCCCGCCGCGGTGCCACCATCGCTCAATTTGACAAACACGGGTCAGCGAGCGCCGGCCGCGCCTGGGATCCCCCCCCCCAACCTCGCCGCAGCCCAGCCGGGCCCCCCAGCCCCTGATTTCTCTTTAATTGCATTCCCCAATGTCATGCAAATCAGGAGGCCCCGGCGCAGCTGCCGGGATTAAATTAGACCCCGTTAATACGCGGTAATTGCGTTTCCGCACGGGCCCAGGAATTCCAGCCCCGGTGACAGGGGCAGTGGGCAGCGGGGGCCGGGGCGGCGGTGGGGCTTTCACAATATTTACTCTGGCAATTACCCTCCCTTCCAGGCCACGGCCCCTCCGGAGCAATCAAATTATGGGATGGAGAGGAGAGCTGGGCGCTGGGCAGGGGTCCTGGGGGCTGGTCCCGGGCTTGGGCGCATCGGTGGGACAAGGGGACGGGGTTTTTGTCCTCCCCGGGCTGCCCCCCCCCTCCTCGCCATCCTGCTCTGAGAGCCTTCTCCTGTGCTCAGGATGGGGTGGCGTTGAGGTGGAGCCCCCCCAAATCCAGCCCTAGCCCCTCCTGCAGCAGCAGGAGCTGCTCCAGGTCCCCCCCAGATTCTCCACCCCGTAGGTCGGCTCCTTCGGGATCGTGGCTTTCCCACCGGGGGGGTCGCAGGCAGCCCGGGGGTGTGGAGAAAGTGGGGGCGACGTGGCCAAGCCCGGGACGTGTCACCTCCCCTCCAGATGTCACGGGGGTGGTGAAGTCACCCCCCCCCCCCCCAGGAGCTCAGAGGGAAACTGAGGCTCAGGACGGGCAGGGATGGAGGGGGACAAGGAGGGGACACGCCGTGCCAAGCCGTGCCACCAGCCCCTGGGGAAAGGAGACGTGGGGCAGCGGGAGGGATGGGATGAGACGTGGGGGGGACCCGCGGGGTGCCGGGGGGCTGCTGGAGATGGGGACCCCCCAGGGGATGGGAAGGGTGTGGGGAGGGGGTGAGGACACGTGGGATGAGGAGAAGAGGGATGGAGGACCCTGGGGATGAGAGGGCACGTGGAGTGGGAGGGCTCTTGGTGGCGACGGGGGGGGACACAGCTGGGCACAGGTTGGCTCCAGGGACCACCAGCACCCCCCCTGCTTTGCCAGGGGCCGGATTCTTCACCCCCTGCCCCTCTCCTCCCCACGCCCAGCAGGCAAAAAGTCCCCACGGCCCCGTGCAATATAAATGGTAATGCCCGGCGCAGCTGCCCTTCCCTCCCGGCACCCACCCGGGACGGGATGGCACAAGGGGGGGGGGGGGGGGGGGGGGGGGCATGGAAGGGGGGTGGGATTTGAGCCCCCGTAAGCGAACAGATGCCAAGCCCCCCGCACAATGGGATTAGCGTGCGGCACGTGGCCGGCCCTGAAAGGCAGCGGGGCCGGCAGACAATGCGGCCGGCGTGCGCTCGAGGGTCACCCAGGCGTTGGGGGGGCCACCGGCGGCCCCGAGAGCGGGGACGTCACCGTGTGTCCCCCCCCCCCCCGGCGGTGCCTGCCGCCCCTTTTGTGGGGTCGAACCTGTTGGAGCCATCTGTCAGGGAGGGGACGGCGGCGCGGGGCAGTGGCAACAGGCAGATTTATTGGCCGCAAGCTGTTCCCCCTGCCCGGCCCAGCCCGGCGGTGGGAAGTAAGCCATGAAGCCGCTAATGAATTAATTAGTATGCCCCGTCGTCCCAGGCTGCCAAGGACGTGATGGCGAGCGCCCTCGATTAATGTGGAGGGTCCTCCGCCCGTCGGGGCGACCCGGGCGGCGATGGGTGACGGTCCCGGCCACGGAGGGTGGCTTTTGGGGTGGCACCCCCCGGCCAGGGGGAGAGCGAGGAGCCCAGTAACTGAATGGTTTGTACTGGAGAGCAATGGGGGAGAGGGGAGAAGCGGTGCTGGGGGAGGTGCACGCTGCCCCAGTGCCTGTCCGGGGCAGACGAGGTCCGTGCAGGGCTCCCTGGCTCTCTCCTCCTTAATTAATCTGTTTTTGTGGTTTATTATGATTATTATTTCTCTCCATAAGCCCCCCTCGCCGTCCGGAGCTGGAGGCAGAAGCCCTGGGCCCCTTCTCTCTTGTCTGAGCAGCAGCGAGCTCAGACGGGCCCCTTCTGGCCGTACCAGCAATTAATTACTCCCCCTCGCACTCTCATTACAGCCGGGAGGGAAACGCAGCCCCCCGCACCCACCCCGAGCACCTGTGTCAGAGCCAACGTCACCCAGGGCCACCCCGAGCTCCTGCCTCCAGGGGTGCTCATCCGGGGGTGCTTGTCCAGGGGGTGCTCATCTGGGGTTGTTCAGTTGGGGGTGCCCATCCGAGGGGTGCTTATCTGGGGGTGTCCACCCAGGGGTGCCCATCCTGGGGGTGCTTATCTGGGGGTGTCCACCCAGGGGTGCCCATCCTGGGGTGCTTATCTGGGGGTGCCCATCCTGGGGTGCCCATCCAGGGGTGCTTATC
>NW_023305662.1:8104-9147 GCF_011077185.1 Oxyura jamaicensis
GGGGTGCCCACCCAGGGGTGCCCATCCAGGGGTGCTTATCTGGGGGTGCCCATCCAGGGGTGCTCGTCCGTGGGTGCTCATCCAAGGTGTTCTTCTGGTGGTGACCATCCGGGGGTGCCCACCCAGGGGTGCCCATCTTGGAGGTGCCCAAGCAGAGGTGCTGGTCTGGGGGTGCTCATCTCAAGGGTGCATTTTTAAGGGTGCCCATCTGGAGGTGCCCATCTGGAGGTGCCCACCCAGGGGTGCTCAACCAGAGGTGCTCATCCGGGGGTCCTCATCCCAGGGTGCCCATCTGGGGGCACCCATCTGGAGGCGCCCATCTGGAGGTTCCCACCCACATAAACCCACCCTGGGGTGCTCTTCCAAGGGAGCCCACCCTGGGGACGCCCACCCTAGGGACCCCATCCTGGAGAACCCACCCTGGGGACCCCACCCACGTCCCCACCCCAGGCTGCTCACCCACAAACACCCACCCAGGGATGCTCAGGGATCACGGGAACCCTCCGGGGAGCACCCACCCGGGGAGTGCCGGGGGTTGCCGTCGGGGTCCCGGGGGGGGGGGGATGGGGGTGGCAGCGGGTGGAGCCCGGCTCGGTCACCTCCCCCCGAAGGAGGAGCCAGCGGGGGGAGCCGCGGCCGTGCAGGAGCCGCCGGCAGCGGGGAGCGCTTC
Source organism: Oxyura jamaicensis (assembly GCF_011077185.1). Classification (NCBI taxonomy): domain Eukaryota; kingdom Metazoa; phylum Chordata; class Aves; order Anseriformes; family Anatidae; genus Oxyura; species Oxyura jamaicensis. The sequence continues at coordinate 8,775 of NW_023305662.1, forward strand.
AAAACCGCCCGGCAGCGGAGCTGTGCCCGGTGCCGCTCCCGGTGCCTCTCCCGGTGCCGCCCCCGGTGCCGCCGCCCGTCCGCCCCCCCGGGGCCGCCGCCACCATGCGCCCCGGCAAGTGACAGCGGGGACTCGCCGCGGTGCCCAGGTAAGGGCGGACCGGGACCCCCCCACCCCCCCGGGGGGCACACGGAGGACCCCGACAGCCCCTCCGACGGGGATCCCAGCCCGGCTCCGTGCCCCCCCTCCCACCCCCAGCCCTGTGACGGTGTGGAGGTCGCAAGGGTACGGGGCACCGGGAGCCACCGCCGGGGGGGTCGGTGCTGTGCGCCAGCCCGAAGGGAGCAAGCGGGGGGCGCACGACCCCCAGCCC
>NW_023305663.1:0-3995 GCF_011077185.1 Oxyura jamaicensis
CAAATTACTAGTCCTGAGACTAGTCCTTTATTTGTGCTCAGCATTGCCATCACCTCCGTACTTCGGACACCTCAGAAACTATTAATAATTACACCATTTACCTTTTCTCTCCAGGCAGGGTCTATGGAGGGGACAGGGGGAGATGTTTTCCCCACCTGTTCACTCTCCCTTTCTCCTTCACCTCCCTTTCTCCTGCAGGCTAGCTACAATAGCTCCTCAAAACTTTGAATGCCCTTGGGATGTTCAGGCCAGCATGTTCTTACTGTAATGTCTCCTGAACGCACTCCAGGTTTTGTCTGAGGTTAAACAACTACTTGGGAATGCCACCCAGAGACCTGTCCTGAGGCAGGATGGTTATGAGGGGCAGGGAGTGTGGGAGGTTGTGGGCAGGCATCTAGAGCAGTGGGCACCGCCAGTGCTCTGGAAATTCACCCCTGAAAAACTGCAGAATCCTCAAAACCCGGCCGAATGCTTGAAAAAGGCGTCATCACCCTGGCAATGCCAAAGAGACAGAAATTACTGCAACATGCTGGGGCTTGGCCCACGCTTACCAAGCTGCCATCAATGGCTCTAGAACCCCAGGGACAGACCCTGCGGCCACTCCAAGGCCTGCAACGGGCCCTGAGGCCGCTCTAACCCCAGTGACGGGCCCTGCAGCCACTACCACCCCTGTGACAGGCCCCAAGGCAGGGCCAGGGAACCCAACTGTGCTGGTGTCACTTGCCCCTGTGTGCAACATGAAACAATGGATGAGAAGGTCAGCTGAGAGAAAAATCTCAATAATTTTCTTCAGGCAGGATCTTCTGTGAACCTATTTTATTCGCGATTGCAGTGGCGGGTGACCTGACAATCAGGAGCGCATTTTAGTAAACACATCATAACCTTTTATTCCCTACTACCCGACACCTGCACCGCCTCTGTTTCCTCACAAGCCACTCGATGCTCTTCTATAACATACATGTACATTATTTATTTTTTTTTATCAACCCTTTAATTTCTCCTTTTTCCTTTCTTTTTCTCCTTTCTTATGGTTTGAAAACTTGTGATCTTTGTTTTCCTGTTCTCACCCTGCTCATCCTCTTTTTCTCAAGCTTCTCCCTTACTTTGGAACACTGAGGCCTTCTACTGTCCACTTATCTCCTTAGCATTTCTCCCTGTTATGACTACATTCAGAAATTTAGTTCTCTACTGCAAAAGCACACCTGAGTTTCTCACACAGCTTGTTTAGAACGCAGAGGAACTCCCACTCAGACTGGGGAGGAGGAAGAGGACGAGGCAGGCTGCTCCAAAGTGGCTGGGCCATCAGAGGACAGGAAGATGAAGATATCACAAGAGCATCAGTAAGTCCCAGATGCCTGTTCCAGCATGAGCTACGAGATAAGTGAAAAGATTTCAGTCGTCGTCCAGGTGAGCACCTTGTCAATTGGCTGCTCCGGTGCTGGGACAGAGGAGCCAATGGTCTGGAATTAGAGGGCAGGGAAGCCAGGCAGCTGGGATCCCTCGCTAGGGAAGGGAGCATTGACAAAGGAATTGGAAAAGGAGCACAAGGCTCCATTCTCTGGAGGTGTCTCCTGTCAGGTGTGAAAGAAAGGTATGCCTTCAAGGAAGATCACAGAAGCACAGAATAACGAAATTGTAGGGGTTGGAGGGGACCTCGAGAGATCATCGGGTCCAAGCCCCCTGCCAAAGCAGGTTCCCCAGAGCAGGCTGCCCAGGTAGGCGTCCAGATGGGCCTTGGATATCTCCGGGGGAGGAGACTCCACAACCTCCCTGGGCAGCCTGTCCCAGTGCTCCGTCACCCGTGACCTCCGTCACCGTGAAGAAGTTCTTTCACATGTTGCTGTGGAACTTCCTGGGCTCCATTCTGTGGCCATTGCCCCTTGTCCTGTCCCCACAAACCACTGACAGAGGTTGGCCAAATCTCTCTGTCTCCCACACTTCAGGTATTTATAAACATCGGTAAGATCCCCTCTCAGTCCTCTCTTCTCCAAGCTGAACAGACCCAGGTCTCTCAGCCTTTCTTATAGGAAAGATGCTCCAGGCCCCGTATGATCTTTGCAGCCCTCCGCTGGACTCTTTCCAGGAGATCCCTGTCATTTTTGTACCGGGGAGCCCAGAACTGGACACAGTACTCCAGGTGAGGCCTGCCCAGGGCAGAGTAGAGGGGGAGGATCACCTCCCTTGACCTGCTGGCCACGCTCTTTTCAATGCACGCCAGCATCCCCTTGGCCTTCCTGGCCACCAGGGCACAGTGCTGGCTCATGGTCAACCTGTCGTCCACCAGGACCCCCAGGTCCTTCTCCACAGAGTTCCTCTCCAGCAGGTCATTCCCCAGCCTGAGACCTGTGGCTATGTGAGCTGCAAGGACAAGCAATCACAAAAGGAGGGGTTGCCTGAGAAAATTGCTGCTCCAGTTTCTAGCAGCAGTCCCCCAGACACAGAAATTAATATTATGACCAGGACTAGAGGGGCCCTGCCTCCAGCCAAGGGGAGGAAATGGACAATTGGGTTTCTTGGGCTGTGTGGATTCGATGGCCTGGCACGTCAGACCCACAGAAGTATAAGGTTTTAGCAGGCATGTGTACACAATGTATTGCAACGCCATCAAGCTATAAAGGGGCAGAACCCATCTGTATTTATGGGGTGACCGGGGGATCCCCAAAGTGAGTCTAACTGGGAATGAGTGGCAAAAGCACCGTATTGTGACTGGCCCGGATGCTCCACGAGTCTTTGGCATAGACTCAGGAGAGGATATTTCAAGGACCCAAAAGCTACAATAGCTCTGGAATATTTTGAAGGTCCTCAGGATATTCAAACCAGCACGTTTCTGTCTCCTGATGGTGTTTCTGGATTTGCCTAAAGCATCTCCCAGTGGGATGGCGGAGAGAATTGATAATGGTAAAAGTGCAGGAACTGCTCTCAAACTGCAAGCTCACTTCCAAGAAGATAACCTGGACCTAGCAGCTGGTAGGTTTGTGAACTGGTGTGGTGGGGACGCTCTAGTCCTGCACTTGCCTAAGTCTTGCTTATGAGCCAGGCTAGGCCACAATGGGACCGCTCCTTGGGCTGTCAAAGCCACCACAAAGCCTGAAGAACTTGGAGTTGTGCAGGCACATGGGGGTGTGCAAGAAAGGAAGAGCAAGAGGAACAAAGGAGGGATAGGTAGGAAAGAGTGTAAAAGGGCTGATGTGTGTAAAACAGTGCTGATCGGTGGTATTCTGGCTGAGCCCTGCACCTGGTCACTGTGTTCTGTCCTGCTTCTTCAGTCTCCTCGTTAAGACAGAGTGACACCAACCGCTGAGACCCCTTCCTCCTCCCCAGCTGGAAGAAGGCCAGCAGTGCAGGCACCACACAACGCTCTCTGGGCTCACCAGAGCAAGCACATCTGGGGTTCTCTCAAGCACCGGCACAGCCCCTCTGTCTGCCTGGCACCCTGCCCGGACCCCGGGCCCCTCACCCAATTCAAGGGTCCACTAGGGTCAGGTGCAGCCTGAAGTTCTCTGCATGCACACAGCACTCACCTACTCGCCCCTCATGCACACCACATCCACAGCCCTCCTGGGGGCACTGTCCCTGAGCAATGGCAGCTCCTCCCGATTTAGTGTCATCCCCAGACTTACTTAGTATGCCTTCAAGACCTACATCCAGGCCATTTATGAAAACAGTGATGAGAACTGGCCCCAAAACAGAGCCCTGGGGAACCCTGCTAGTGCCTGGCCGTCAGCCTGGTGTAACCCCATTTGCTAGCGCCCTTTGAGCCTGACCCACCAGACAGTTGTTCACCCTTCACATTATGTACTTGTCTAGCTGTGTGCTGGACATTTAGTCCGGAGGGATACTTTGAGAAACCGTATCAAACGCTTTGCTGAAATCCAAGAAGATTACATCAGCTGCCATCCCTTGGTCAACTATGTGGCTAACCTTGTCATAAACGGAAATCAAGTTCGTTAAGCAGGGCCTTCCCCTCATGAACCCGCTCTTTGCTATGACCAGTG
>NW_023305664.1:0-5899 GCF_011077185.1 Oxyura jamaicensis
GACGGCCTCCACGAGAGCCACCGCCTGGATTCCCACCCTCTTTGCCCGGAACAAGCACAAAGGACAACGGCAGAAACTTGCACCCCCCGCTGTCTTAGGGAGGAAGCAACTGCCTCGAGCAACGTGGCGCTCGCGGCTGGGAAGTTGTGCGGCGGCAACCTGAAACACTCCATTTTTTTACCCGGAGAAAAAAGGCAGGGAGATGAGAATCACGAACCCACCGTGGCCACCAGGAAGCTCAGAACCCCAAGACCACAGCAGAGTTACTCTCACCGGCTGCCTTACCTCTGCCCGCTCACCTGTCCCCGAGACAGAAGCGTCCATCTGCCCTCTTAAGCCAGCTACAACACCTCGAAAAGGCAAAGCGGGGACACTCAGAATGACACCGAGAACGGCAACGCAAAAGGAACTGCTGCATCACTCACCTTGCCAGAGGCAGCTCGGGCTGGGATGACGTCCTAGGTTGCAGGCTGCCTTTCAGCTTCAACACAACAAAACGTAGGCAGAGGATAACCATTCAGCTGCCAGCATTAGCACCCACCCCTCAACGACACAAGGGACCCCAGTTTTTATTTGTATCGTTTTGGAACAGCAGACATCTTCCCTCAACACCTCACAAGTAGACCGAGCCAGTCACCGAGCTGCCAAATGAAGGCTCGACGGTTCCAGAAGGCGCTCGTTCCTTGGACCGGTTCCTCCCAAGGTTTATCTAAGGCTGGAGAGAAAAAAAAAGACAGAACCGAAAAACACTCCACACCTGCGATCTTTCCAAATTCAGTAACAGACGTTCTTTAGCACCGTTCAAGCACTATGCGAACAGCTGCTCGCAGGCAGCTCAAGCCTCCTCCCCCTCCGCATCTGCCACACACTACGGAGATGACTCTGCGCCAGCTGCCCTTCAGTACGTGCCCAGCGGCAGACCGGACGTCTTTGCCAAAACAGTCCGGACAACGTCTTACTACACCGACGGACCGCCACGTTAGCTACCATCGCTAACGGCCAGGCAGGACAGCTCCAGGCCAAAACACACGCACACACAGGCACTCACCCCGCTACGGAACCTGCACTGGTGGGCACACGGCGATTCCCCCTCCCCTGGGGGGCAACGCATCGAGCGGCCTCCGTCTGTCCATCCCTGTGGCCATCCCTGCATGGGGAACGGATGCTGGAAGCGGGCTTGTCACTATCGCTGCTTTGGGTAGCTGTGGAGTAACTGCCTGAAGTAACTAGGCAAATTAAACTAATAGTCACCTTTTGAAGAAAACGTACGGCATTGAAGAAGCTTTCAGAGCAGAGTGGAGACACTGCGGCTAGGCTCTATGACCAGACGGGGACTGCTCTCGTGCGCACCGAGACCGACGAGCTGCACCTTTGCTACCCTGAGCCAATGACCTGTCATGTTTTTGACAAAACTCCGTACTCTAGGCAACTTTTGCTCATTCTAGCATCATCGTAATACCAAAACACACCTCCATACCAAAAGCTCCATGCCTCCAAGGTGCAAACACCCCTCACTGAGCACGCGCTCTGAATTTCTCAGACCCTATACCTTTAAAGGAAAGCAAGAAATCTTTTTACCGGTCATAACCAAGGTATGCCTGGCTAGAGTCACTCAAGCTCCACCTAAAAGAGAGAAAATAACGTCAACTGTCTTAAGCGAAAGGGGATGGTAGGGATGACACCACCACGAAGGATACCTTTCTGACTTCTGCAATCAGTCGATGGGCTGAGCCTCTCCTCCCCCCGCACTGGGACGCCGTGGGGTAATATTGGAACACTTGGTTGTACCACGTGTCTCCTTGGAAACTTAGGAATATCTAGAGCCTTTGTGTCTTTTAACGCCTTAACAGCCAGGACGATTACCTGTGTATGTCATGCGTGCTCCCTTGCTTTTGCGGACAGAGAATTTATCGCCGGCAATCCAAAGAACCCGTGTCCTTGTCGCTCTAAGGAATTGCTGTTCATTACATTGTTCCTAGCCGTGACGGTTCTCATTGAACGGGACTAGAGCAAGGGCGTGCTATGTTATTGGGTGAATCCGTGTCCATGATAGTCCAGTACCCTGAATCTGACCAGAACCATAACAATTAGCTAGCTACGTCCCTTAACGCGACAGGATTTCATAGGGAAAAAAAACATAAAACCTAAGACTTCTCATCCCTGGGGCCTTGGGGCCAGGCAGAGGAGGAACCTGAGACTCCTAGCCATGCGACTCCTGAGATTCGCAGCTTACGGTTAGTTACTCAGTGTCTTCTGGTCTCACGGGATGAGGCAGAGGTATAATTAATTCCTTCTCCATCTTGCTGGAAAGAGCTTTTCCTATCTGTGACAAAGGAAAAAAAAAAAAAAAAAAAGTTGTGATCATGGGAGTCATTACGCAAAGCCACACTGTGAATTCAGTACCTACAGTTAAGATCATTTTTAGTCAAGAACACCTCGGCAGCAATGTTATCACTGCAAACATAGTGCTGGAAAAAAAAAAAAAAAAAGTAATCGACTCAAGATAAAGGAAAGGGCAAGTTAAAAGGACAAATAACACGACCGCAACAACCGTCTGCAACAACCATCTGGTAGATGGTTGTCCACAGCCCTCGGATTCCACGGTCGTCTTCCCTAACAAATGAATCCTGGAAAAACAGAAAAGATACGCGTCGTGCCCACAAAAGCCTTTGGGGAGACTACTGAAGGGAAACCAAACCAAAAAACTAGGAACGGCAAGCGGCGTGTACGTCGGTTTTGTTAACGGAGTAACACTAACGTGCTAGAAATGTCCTCGTCCTTTGCCCTCTACCTTGAAAATGTCACCCCATTCTGTCAGCGTTCACCATCAGCGTTTTCTTGTATTTTTAAAGATTTTCACGTGGACAGCTGAGGAAAACATTCTGAATCCCTGTCATCGAGGGAAAAGAGGAGAAATTAAAATAGAGGGATGAGGGGGGAAGAAGCGCAGCCATTCCCTTCCTCGGTAATACGAGCAAAAAGCTCAGGCGCTCGGAAACAACGTGCTTTGAAAGGTAAAACACATAAGAAACTGCACGTTATTTAATCTCAGCTATAGAGTCAAGCGTATTTGTACCTGCTCGTTTATTCATCTGGCAGTTTATTTTGCTACAGATGCTACAGAACTTAGAAACTGCAAGGTTACTACTACCTTTTGTAACCGATGCGATCTTTGCTAGGAATAGCTATCTAAAAGAGCCAACAAAATCCCCTTTGTCGACAGCCACCTGAACTTTTATCGTCTAACAAGAGCCCTACAAACATCCCCCGGGATGCTCAACTTCGGAAACTTTCTGTTCAACTTGAGGCAGAACAAGCCCTCACCCTGGAAACCTTCACCTGGCTCTCCACTGCTGGCAGAGTAGCACTCGGATACTGTCCAGTGTGCGCTGCAGCCTACTGGCTTACGCGTATTTACTGCGGCCTACCTCGATATGCTCACAGAGAGACCCATGAAAAATCCACCCTTTCGTTCAGAAAAGTAGACAAATACATACATACGACATGGTAAGGAAGGAAAGCTGAACACGGGCTGCGGTCCTTTACCGAGGGGCAGATCCAACATCAGCACACGGAACTTTGGGGCACGTGAGCGATCACCTACACCAGCCATCGGGACAAGCCAAACGCATGCACACGAGCCTCGATTAAAACAAACAAACAAACAAACAAACAAACAACAACAACAACACACACATTAAGTTCCTTTATAGCTTCTGGAAGTAACAACCTACAGCTTAGATGCAGTTGGATTGCATCAGCTTAGGGACTGCCTCCTTCAAAATGCACAGTGGGGTGGGGAAACCAGTCTCCAAAAACTGTTGCCCAGAAGGAGAGTGTTGCCTTCTCCATAGGTGACATTCTTCCAAGCATCGCCCCGTTCATGGATTTTACCAGCCCCAACGGGATGGTCCTGCAGGCATGAGTCGGGTACGCTTCCCACGGGGTTTATTTGATGCTGAAGTAAGTTTTCTGCAGGTACGAGAAACGCAGCACGAGATGGAGAGTAAGCTGCGGTACCGTCTGCAGCACAACGCTTGTGCGATATTGGACCTGAGGGGACCGGGCAAAGCCTGCAATAATCGCTGAACGGCTGGGTAAGTAGGGAGCCCTACGGGAAAACAGAGCTCACGTTCTGGGAAGCTCTTTTCCCATCGAGAAGAGGACCTTTCCTATTCAGCGTCTTTAGGCTACTTCCTATTTGCTTTGGCAAGTTAGCCTTTGCAGAAGCCAAGACATTTATAACTGCCAAGCACCGTTTATAGTTCTTGTTCTCTGACGACAGGGAATTGCACTCGGGGCACTAGTTAATAGGAAAGTCTGGCTCTGTTTCACCCAAATCAAGTACCTAAACCACGGACAGGAGTCTGCAGAAAGTATACTTTCAAAAGCCAATTTAAAGAGAAGGATAGTACTCACTTTTCCAACATTTCTGCAACGACTGGGGCAAAAAAGGCTGAACCAGGGACGTCTCTGTCATCCCCTCTAGGATTTAGCGACTTCATACAGTTATGGGTCAAATAAAACACACGCACACACAGGCACACAACATACAAACATTAGAAACAAAACACAGGACACAAGGGGGGGAGGGGACGGGGGGACGGGAAGACTCCCAGAGGGAAGCCCTACAGCAACAGCAAGTCAGAACAGGTGTTCTGCAGCAGAACCGAGGAGAGACTCGAATGTTCCAGAATCGGAATCACAGAATAATCTAGGTTGGAAGAGACCTCCAAGATCACCGAGTCCAACCTCTGACCTAATGCTAACAAGTCCTCCACTAAACCATATCCCTAAGCTCTACATCTAAACGTCTTTTAAAGACCTCCAGGGATCGGGACTCAACCACTTCCCTGGGCAGCCCATTCCAGTGACTGACAACGGAAGCAGTGCAAACCGCGTGGAGGAAAAACAAAAACAAAAAAACAAAAACAAAAAAACAAAAACAAAAAAAAACACCGGTGAAAGCAGCAGAAAAACGTGTCGTCTCGGGGAGGAAATAACTGCCCTGAGCAACGTGCCCTTCCCAGGGTGAACCTAACGTGCCCAGGGCCTTGGGGGCAGGCAGAGAAGGAACCTGTGACTCTCAGCGTGGTGTCTCCCGAGAATCGCAGCTTACAGTGACTCCAGGTCTTCTGGTCTCACAGGATGAGGCAGAGGTATAATTAATTCCTTCTCCATCTCTCCGGAAAGAGCTTTTCTCCTGTCTGTGACAAAGGAGAAAAACGTTACGATTGTGGGAGTCATTATACAAAGCCACGCTCAGTGACTTCATGACTACAGTTACGATCGTTTTTAACCAAAAACACCTCCGTCGAGATGTTACCACTGCAAACGTAGCGCTGCACAAAAATTCAACTCAAGAGGAAGGAAAGGGCAAGCTAAAAGGACGAAGGACGTGACCAAAGGCACCCGCAATAATCACCTGGTAGATGGCTGTCCACAGCCCTCGGATTTCACGCTCGTCTTTCCTGACGAATTCATCCTGATTGCCCATCAGCAATCGGTAATAAGGTTTATTAATCTTCCTACGTTAAGTCTGCCGATTTTGCCCTCTATCCTCCCACTAATCCATTCAGAAGAGGTATTACTAAGATCAACTTAAAATACGTCCTTTCTCTCTCTCTGGATATACACAGATATATCTATAAGAAATAATAATTAAGCAAAACAATACAAATCACAGACTAATAAGGATTCTTCTGGTGGGGATTAAATATTCCTAAACACCCCCCCCCCCTTCCCCCACTTCCACGGGGTGTTCCCTGGAAACACTCCAATTCCGGGCAATCCAATCCCTTTTACTCATTAACGCATTAAGAATTCTTCTAAGGAGAAGAACGGTGAAGGTTGACAATGGATAGTTTTAACGGTTTTACCCTGAAAAGTCTCTGTTAAT
>NW_023305665.1:0-4558 GCF_011077185.1 Oxyura jamaicensis
CAGGAAAGCAAACGATCCAGTTGTCTACCTGGAGAGCAAGAGAGAAGGCTTATTTAAATGTTTCCAGATTACCTACCTAGGAGCTTCTTGAATTACTGTGTTTTTAGTGATATGTCAGGGTGTGTGGATGGAGAGCGTCTGCTGCTTTCATGGGATCTGGTCAAAGGAGCCATGTAGAAGAATGTGCAGAGACAGTACCTAACATGTGGTAAGGGAGATCATGCTAAGAAAAATGCTGCTCTGTGGCAGTAATTGGTAAAGATTTATGGAGTGTGAGAAGTATTCTTTTTCTCTGTTGGGAAGTTAAGGATACAGCAGGAGAGAAGCACCGTACTAATTCCTGACCAGTTTAAGAAATATATATATGTGTGCACAATCTGTCATAAATACAATATTGATAAATATAACCTATTAAAAGCACAGTCTTCCTAAGTATAACCTACTATATTTGCTGTAATATTATAGCTAAATTTGTAATCCATAAGTATTTTCACTGTCATAGTATTATTGATATGTTAGTTCATCTTATTATGCTGGTATATATTTGCTATTATATTAATGATTTTTACTACATCTAATGACCTTCCTTCTGCTTCTAATTGCTGTAGCTATTAATTCGTGCCATTCTCTCAATATTTATTATATATGTTTTTGCTTCCTAATAATACATGTACTAGCTTATTTTATATGTATATATTAGCTTTATTGATTATAATATAATTGCTAGGGGTGATTTGTGGTAATCTATAATAAACACTTCTTTATTATTAGAAAATAGAGCCTTTGTGTTGTTCTGTGTGATGGAATCCCATGAACTCACAGCTGTGATCTCCATGCACCCACAGGCTGGGCAGGATGCACACTGTTTAGATTGTGACACTTTGATGGTTTTACTTGGGTAGGCAGCCGAGCTCCGCCACAGCCGCTCCCTCACTCCCACTCCTCAAAGAGGAACGGGGAGAAAATACAATGAAAGGGGCTCAAGGGTTGAGATAAGGACGAGGAGATCGCGCAGTAATTATTGTGATAGGCAAAACAGACTCAGCATAGGGAGATAGTAAGATTTATTGCCTATTACGAACGAGCTAGAGAAGTGAGAAACAAAGGAAAGAAACCAAAAGCACCTTCCCCCCCCCCCATTCACCCTCTTCCACTTCCTTCCCCTGAGCGGCACAGGGGAGCAGGGGAATGGGGGTTACGGTCAGTCTCTAGTGCTTCTTCTCCTAACAAGAACTGCTCCAGATCTGGGTCCGTACCACGGGGTCCATCCCTCGGGAGCAAACTGCTCCAACCTGGGTCCCCCACGGGCAGCAGCTCCTGCCAGGGCACCTGCTCCTGCGTGGGCTCCTCTCCACGGGCTGCAGGTCCGGCCTGGAATCTGCTCCGGCAGGGCTCTTCCACAGGCCTCACTCTCCATCGGTGCAGGTCCACCTGCTCCACCGTGGTCTCCTCCACGGGCTGCAGCGTGGAACCCTGCTCCCCCGTGGTACTCCATGGGCTGCAGGGGGACAGCCTGCTTCACCATGGGCCTCACCACAGGCCGCAGGGGACTTCTGCTCCGGCGCCTGGAGCACCTCTCCCCCTCCTTCTTCACTGACCTTGGCGCCTGCAAGGCTGTTCCTCACTTCTCTCACTCTCCCAGCTGCTGTGTGGCACAGCGTTGTTTTTTTTTCCTGTCTTAAATCTGCTCTCAGAGGCACAAAAACATCACTTATTGGCTTGGCTCTGGTCAGCAGCGGGGCCATTACCAAACATGGGGCAGTTCTAGATCCTTCTCACAGAAGCCAGCCCTGTGGCCCCCTGCTACCAAAACCTTGCCACGTAAACCCACTACAGACACCTGGTCAAAACCAGCACAGGACCCTAAAACAGCTGCTGGGGGAGCGGTGTGTGTGGAGTGAGTGCAGGGCTTAGCACCAGCATTCGGGTGGGGGGGGGGGCACATTCACAGCCTCAGGGCTTGGTGCTGACTCTTGGGCTCCAGCAGCTGGGCAGGACCTTACTGGGGAGTACTGGTCTGCACTGGGCTCCAGCAGCTGGGCAGGAGTTGGAATATGTGTATGTGCCCTCAGCATCCCTGAACAGTCTGGAGAACACAAACAGCTGTGAGGTGGACAACAGGCTTTTTTTTGCTGAAGGGTTTCCACAACACCAAGGGGAACTGGGCACCATTTTGGGGGAGCTGGACCCTGCTGCGTGTGAGTTGAGGGAGCTGGACCCCCTTTGGGGGGGAGCAGAGGGGTCTTGGTCTGGCTTTGGGGGAGCTGCAGAGAACTGGGTTCCGTTTTGAGGCGCTGGGGGAGTTGGGCTCCATTCTGGGGGAGCCGAGGGTGCTGGACCACATCAGAAGGGCTAAGGCTCAGAGTGAGCTCAATCTGGAAGCTGTGGTGAAAGACAACAAAAACTGTTTTTACAACTATATTAACAGTAAGAGCAGGACCAAGGAGAATCTCCATCTTTTACTGAAACATGACTACTGAGGATAAGGAAAAGGCTGAGATTATCTGTGCCTTCTTTACATCTGTCTTTAACAGTCAGACTAGTTATCCACAGGATCTCAGCCTCCCAACCTGGAAGTCTGGGATGGGGAGCAGAAAAACCCCCTCACAGTTCAGGGGGAAACAGAGACCAACTGCTCCACTTGGACTGTCAGGAATCCATGGGTCCAGATGGGATCCACCTGAGGGTGCTGAGGGAGCTAGCAGATGTGCTTGCTGAGCCACTTTCCATCATCTATCAGCTGTCCTGGTCAACTGGAGAGGTCCCAGATGACTCTAGACTTGCAAATGTGACACCCATTGATAAGAAGGGAATGGGCTCAAGTTGTGCCAGGGGAGGTTCAGGCTGGAAATGAGGAGACATTTCTGCTCAGAAAGAGCAGTCAGGCCTTGGGACGGGTTGCCCAGGGAGGTGGTGGGGTCACCATCCCTGTGGGTGTTCAAGGAGAGGTTGGACATGGTGCTTGGGGACATGGTTTAGTGGTGACATTGGTGGTAGGGTGATGGTTGGACCAGATGATCTTGGAGGGCTTTTCCAACCTTAATGATTCTATAATTCTGCAGGAAAGCTGGGGAGGGACTCTTTATCAGGAGGTGTAGCAATAGGACAAGGGGTATGGCTTTAAACTAAAAGGTGGGAGATTTAGATTAGAAACGAGGATGAAAATATTTAATACGACAGCAATGAGACACTGTCACAGGTTTCCTAGAGATGCTGTGGATGCCTCATCCCTGGGGATGTTCAAGCCCAGGTTGGAAGTTTCCTGATTTAGTGGTTGAGCAACCTGATCTAGATGGCAGGGGGGCTGGAATGAGATGATCTTCAAAGTCCCTTCTAACCCAAACTGTTCTGATTTTATGATTCTATGATAATTGTGGCTCACCTGGAAATAAAGGATGCAGAGACCAGTCCAGTCCCACTCAAACAGTTTATTAGCAAAGACTACAAAGAATTATAATGAATCACCACTTTTGCCAGCTCTCCGGGAGGCTCTAGTCATTGGGTTTCCAGCAGAATTGCAGGAGAACTGCACAGTAGAAACCCCCTCCCACTGCACTGGTGCAGGCAGAGCCACTTACATGTTCTCCAGACCATTTTTTTTTCAGTTGCCACCTGCCTGTCTTGACAGCAGAAATGCTAACATCACACACTTCTGACAGCTGCTGAGGAAGCTGCAAAGCTGTCTAATCTCTACATTGGTTATAAAAGGCTTTTACCCATCATCGAAGTGCTTGGCAAAAGCAGTTGGGCTGGCTAGGAGCTGGAGGGAAGTTTGCCAGGCCCAGGCTCATGAGTAAGAATGGCCCATGGAAGTGTGGGCACATCTTAACCCAGGACATATACCTTATAACCACTGAGTTAAAATCACTGTCTAAATCCGCATAGGCTGCTGAGTTAACTGCTTTAAAAGCATCAGAAAGAGAACAGCACCTGAGTACTAATTTTATGAATGTGAAGAAAATTCCCCCCCCCCCCCAAAAAAAAATAGGAGAGTTTCCCACAAACGTTCACCTGCTCGCAGACCCCACTGTCCTTTCTGTAAGTGTGACAAGTATTTGCTGCAGGGAAACTGTTCTTTTGCCAGTGTCATTTCTTTTCTCATAGCAGTTGATAAAATTGGTACTTTCTAATGCTGCCTTTGCTCTTCATCTGGCACTTGGTCTTAATCTTGGCGGTATGACTGCTTGCTGCAGGAATATTTTTCTAGTTTGCTTTAAGACAAAGCTGATGTAAATATTTATGGCAAGAAAGGAAGAGGACTTTGACTTTATCACAAAGCAAGAGAATTGCTGAGCAGTGGCATGAGAAGCACTCCTTAGTTCACCCAACTTTGCAAGCAATTACATTTAGTTTTCTTGACATGTTTTAAATCATAATCATTACAACAATATTTTGTGGTTATCCTCATATTTTGTTCTTCTAAAATGCAAAGCAGTTGCAGTTTTTCCTTCATACCAACTTCGCCTAACATTTCTCCAGTTCAGCGAGTGCAGTCTGCTTTGTAACTGTCTGCCACGAATCAGGGATTTTTCCTTTGTCATGAAATTTCCCATTGTAG
>NW_023305666.1:0-11310 GCF_011077185.1 Oxyura jamaicensis
CCCCCCCCCCCCCCCCCCAAATAAATCCTTCTCCTCCTGTGGGGTGCAGTGATGCGTGTTGGCTGGGGAGGGGATGAGAATCGTGGGGTGACCATGCAAACTGGAGGGGACGCAGCTGGGGAGGGGGCTGGTCCCCCACCCCCGGCCGCATCCTGCAGCACGCGGTTAGATCCCCCCTGCCCGGTTACGGGGACGGGGTTTTTGTGAACATGTCCCGCTGGGTGCCCTAAGAACGGACCAAAACACCCCCAAACGCCGGGGATGATACGGAGCGGCTGAGCCCCGCAGGAGGGGTGCTCAGCTCCTGGCCCCATCCTGCACCTCCCCCGGCACCCCCGCGGCCTCCCTGCCGGATTGATGCTGCTCCAGGCGCACACCCCTGCCAGGGAGCTAATTACGGGGCTAATTAAGCGGCGGGGCCTGGCAGGAGGAGGCTGTGTTGGCACAGCCCGGCGCCCTCCTGCAGCGCCGGCGGTGGCGCGGGGCCATCGGCCACCCCGGACCCACCGGGGGGGCTCAGCCCCAGCCCCGTGCACAGCAGGGCTGGGGACCAGAAACCCTTCCCCTCCACCCAGCCCAGCTCTCTTTGGAGTACCAACGCTTCCCGGGGCTTAATGAACTTTGTGGAGCCAGGGAAGCGCCGTGGAAAGCCTGGGCGTGGAGAGGTTGCGATTCCCAGCTGTCGGAGCAGGGCCTGACGCCCTCAGCCCCAGGGGGGGTTCCTCCTGCAGGGGGGTGCGAGGGGAAGGACCATATTTTGGAGACGTGCCCCCCCAGCAGCTGTGCGCGGAGTTTGGCACAGCAGCACCTCCCCAAAGAGCCCCCAAAACCATTGGGGTCCCAGCCCTGGTGTGTGCCTGTGTGTCCCCCCCCCCCAAGACAAAACCCTCTGTAATGCTGCCATGGGGCAAGAACGGGGCTGTGGGGGCAGGCTGGGTGAAGGGGGGGGCATGGAGCAGCGGCTCGGGGTGCCCATGGCCATGGGGTGATCCCACCCGTGGCCCTGCAACCCCCCCTCGGTTCATCCAGCCTGGCCAGGAAGGGCCCCCCCCCACCCGGTAGCAGCACCCCAGGGGAGCGAGGGGCAATTAAATCCCCATCAGCTCCTCGGAGGGCTCTGTTCAATATCGCAATTAACGGGCTGGATGATGGAGAGGAGCTCACGAAGCCGGCTCACGTGGGGGGGGACAGGCACACCACGACCCCAGCCACCATCCTTTGGGGGTGCCGGGAGCTTTGGGGTCCGTGCCCGTTGCCCACCCCATGTCCCAGCTCCTGCTCATCAGGCACTCGCCCCCCCCCCCCAGCCGCCGGGGCCAGGGCCCTGGGGGGGCCCCCCCCCCCCCCCCCCCGTTTCTCGGCGGAGCCACGGGGTGATTAATGAAGCCATTCGTCTCGTTAGGGTAAGCAATCTGTCTGCGCCCACACAAGCCAGGGTGCAGCTACCGGGCAGGAGCGCTGCCACCCTCGGCCACGGCGTCGGCACCCAGTGCCAGCACCCCACCTTCCTCCCCGGGGGGGCTGGGGGGGGAGAGCACCAGGCAGGTCTTTGCCCCCTTTTTCTGCCCCCAGTTTCCTTTGGAGGGCTGGGGATTCGTCGGTGACTGGGCAGCACAACCCCAGCGATTTTGGAGAGGCGCCCCCGCGCTCTGCCCCCATTTACCCGACCTCTCTCCCCCCACAAGGGGTGGCAGCACCCAGCGCCCTTCCCTGCACGGTGCTGGGGGGGGCAGCAGGGGGGCTGGTTGGGATTCCTGGGGCCGCCCCTGCACCCTGCTCGCCCCATCCCACCCCAATTTACAGCCCCACGGGGGATGTTTACGGAGCACCGCGGTCCCATCCTGGTCGCCTTCCTCTCCGGATAGGGACGAGGGGCTGAGGACAACCACCTAGAGGTGCTGTGGGGCCTCCCAGCACCCCCTCTCGCTGCGGGGGGGGGGGTCTCAGAGCCTGCACCCCCTCCCTCGGTCCCTAGGACCCCGCTACGCTGGGAGAGCAGTGCCAGCACCAGCGAGCGCTGGGACACGGGCACTGCCCCCCACCAGGCTCCTCTGCCAGCGAGGGGAAACTGAGGCACCCCCAGGCCCTGGGTTTGCAGCGGGGCCGGGTCCTGCCCCGTGTCCCCAACGGGGCTGGGGTCCCACGTGCAAGGACGGGGCGGGTGTCCCCGTTGTCCCCACGCCTCTCGTGTGGCCGCTCGCTCCTGGCGCAAGGATGCCGCCCGGCACCGCCAGCAGCCAGGGGCAGGCAGGAGGCATTTGGTCCCGGTCCCCGGTGCTGTGCTGGTGACACACACCCTGGCCAGGCCGTGCGAGCACCCGTGGGTGCTGGCTCCCAGGAGCTCCCCGAGCCCCAGGCAGCGGAGCCCAGGGGATCTGCTCCCCACGGCCTTCCCCGTGCCACAGCCTCCGCCAACATCCCGCCGGTGGGGCCGGGAAACCTTTAACAAATTAATTATTTTCCAGCTGAATTTTCAGCCCAGGTTTTTTTTTTTTTTTTTTTTTTTTTCAGTAAAGGCCACGCGTAAATCACCACCCGAGCTGCCGGCAGCTTGCCGGGCTCGTGGTCACGGCAGCGGGTGGCGCAGCTCCGAGCCCAGCTCCCGCTCCGTGCCGGCACCTGCCCCTCACAACCGGGAACGCATCCACCTGGGGACGCGAGGGAAACGATCTCAATTAATTGGTAAGTGGATTAGTCAGGGCTCATTAGCCCCCCCCCCCCATGTGAAATATCACCCTGGGGATGTGAGCGGACAGCGGCCGACCTCCGCTCCCCGAGCCAGGGGAAGGCAAAATGGAACTGGGGCCGCCGAGCCCTCGCCACCTCTCCAGCTCGTGCTGGGTGCCATGGGCACGCTTGTGTCCCCCCCCCGGCCCTACAACAGCTCCTGGAGGGGCTGGGAGCCACCAGCCCGGGGGGGGGGGGCGTGGGGGCTGCTGGGGGGGTGGGAGCAGGGGGGGCACCAGGCGTTTTTGGAGAGCTGCACGAGGAGGACGGGGGGGTCACCGTGCTGGGCAGATGCGGGGCGCGTTTGGTGGGGGCTGGAGCCCGGGGGGAGCAGCAGCAGGGGCTGGGGGTGGGCACGGAGGAGGGAAAAGCATTGGGAATCTCGCTGCTGCCTGCAGCACGGGGCTGGGAGGGCGACACGGGGCTGGGGGGACAAGGTGGGGACACGCAGCAGAGCCCCAGGGGCACCTCGGGGGGGGTGTCCTCCCCTCCAGGACCCTCAGGCACCACTGTGAGCACAAGCACCACACTGAGCATCCCCTCCCTGCCAGGAACAACACAGCCCTTTGCACCAAGCCGGCTGTCATTGCACGGGGACGTGCGTGTCATCGTCCCCAGCAGCTCCGGGAGCAGCCGAGACCCCCCCCCCTCCCCGGGACCCCCCCGGCCAAGCCTCGCTGCCGGCTGCCAGCCAACCCCCGGCGCCCGCGCCGCCCTTCCCAAGCATCCGCGGAGCAATCTGGCGGCGTTAAAAATATCCAGCGATGCAGGCAGCTCGCCCGTGTCCTCCCCCTTGCCTCGAGGCTGCTGAGCCCCCACCCCCGGCCACGCTTCCCCAAACCCCGGGGCTGCCCCCCAGCACCCCCCCCCCCCTCCCCGGGTGAGGTTAAATATAACCCACGGAGCTCACAGCGAGCACGGCGTGGGCAGCCCGGGGCACCGGGAGCCCTGCTTCAGGATCCCCTGGGGCCGGATCCTTGCCCTGCCCCATCGGCGGCATCAGCGGGGGCATGGGGCAAAAGGGGGGCACGGTCCTGCCCAGGTGGAGGGGCGGTGAAAGGAGGAGGGATGGAGGGACAGAGGGACGGAGGGACAGAGGGACGGAGAGAAAGGAAAAGGAGTTGGAAGGATGGAAGGATGGATGGAGAGAGGGAGGATGGACAGAAAGAGGGAGGGAGGGTCAGAAGGATGGAAAGATGGATGGAGAGAAGGGGGAGCGATGGATGGAGGGGTGGAGAGGTGGAGGGGTGGATGGACAGAGGAGGGATGGAGGGGTGGAAAGAGGGATGGAAGGAGGGGTGGAAGGGTGGGGGAATGGATGCGTGGAGGGCTGGAGGGACAGGATGGAGGGATAGAGAGGGGCAGAGGGATGGAGGGAGGGATAGAGGGAAGGAGGGAGGGACGGAAGGATGAAGGAATGGAAGGAGAGGGCGTGGAGGGATGGAGGGAGCACTGGAAGGACGGAGGAACAGACGCATGGAGGGGCAGATGGAGGGAGGGGAGCTCTGCCCAGCACTGGCTGGCAAATCATCCATCCATCCATCTGTCCATCCATCCATCCCTCTGTCCATCCATCCCTCTGTCCATCCATCCGTCCCTCTGTCCATCCATCCCTCTGTCCGTCCATCCATCCCTCTGTCCATCCATCCCTCTGTCCGTCCATCCGTCCCTCTGTCCGTCCGTCCCTCTGTCCGTCCACCCGCCCCCCCACCCGTCCATCCCCCCGAGCCTGCAGTCGTGGCTCTGAGCAGTGCTTTCGCTCGCAAATTACATTGCTTTAATCCAATCAGGCAGCAACAACCTGCAACCCGAGGTAGCCCCTAATTACCTCATCCTTTATCTCGGGCTAATGAGTGTAAACGGGAAGGAAACACTTCTGGGATATCTCTTATATCCCAGATGTTATTTTGCCCGGGGTCCTGGCGCGGCAGATAGATGAGGAGCTCGGCACCGTTGGCAGGTGCCCGAGGGCACGGAGCTGGCACCGCCGGGCTGGGACCTGGGCACGGCTCTTCCCTGGGGCTTGCACCCACACCCCGTGGGATCAGCCAGCCCCTGCGTGGCCCACGGCCCTGCTCCACCAGCACCACGCTGGGACTGAGCGCGGCTGGAGGAGCCAAAGGGCCGCGCTGAGCCCCTCTGCCCCTGCTCGAGCCCGCTGCGCCTAAGCAGCCCCTTACCCACGGGCGAGCAGGCACAAAGAGCTGAGTAACGTCACCCGCGTGAGCCGTTTGCTGCTCCTTCAGTAGCGCTTCAAGAGGCGTTTCAGGTGCTCTCGGTCAATTAGCCAGTCCCGGCTGACGAGGTTACGATGTAATCAACGTAATCACCGTTCAGCCGGGCTGAGAGCTGCCGCGGCGGCGTGGCGCGGGGCGCACGGCGGGGCCACAGTTTTATGCGTGGAGAGGGGGCACTGGGGGGGGCTGAACGGGGCAGGGGGGG
The DNA here is from genome assembly GCF_011077185.1 of Oxyura jamaicensis. NCBI lineage: Eukaryota > Metazoa > Chordata > Aves > Anseriformes > Anatidae > Oxyura > Oxyura jamaicensis. The sequence continues at coordinate 5,170 of NW_023305666.1, forward strand.
GCTTGCCCGGGCAGCGTGCACGGGGCCGTGCACACAGGGCGTTTTGCACGGGTGGCACGCACGGGGTGGCTGGCGCAGGGTGGCTGGCGCAAGGGGCACGCGCAGAGCGCACAAACGGTACGCGGGGGGCCCTCGGCACCGCAGCTTCCTTTTTTTGGGGGACAGATTCAGCTGGAATGGCTCTCCCTGGGGAGCACACGTGGGTGGTGGTGGGCGCACGGAGGGGTGCTCCCCAGCCGTCCCCGTGCACCCCGCCCGGCCACGGCCGCATCCCTCCACCCACCGTGGGCCAGCGACGGCCCCGCTGATAAAAAGGGGCTGGAGTCAAGGCCGCTTCCTGTTGATGTACCATTGTCAGGCAGGACAAACGGCCCGGGGACCGCGGCCGTCGTCGTCCTCCTCAAGGATTTCCCGTCACCCAGAACATCGCGGCCTTCTTGGAACAACGGCCCCGCGGGGCTGGCAAAAATCCTTCTGGCTAATTAGCTGCTGATAAGAGCCGGGCTGGAAAAGGGGCTCGGGATTTCTCCCGCAGCAGCAGCAGCAGCAGCTCGGCCAGGGAAGGGAAGGGAAGGAAGTTGTTACTCGGGCGGTAAACAAATTGCGAGGAGCAGATAAATGGCTTGTCAGAGCCCCGCGCCGCGAGAGCCGCGGGGCCGCGCGGTGCCAAAGCCCCGAATCAGCCCGGAGCCGGCGCGTTTGCTATGGGAAGCGCTCGGCCGCGTCTCTCCTGGATCGAACGGGAGCCTGAGGTCGCTGAGACACCCCGCACAGCCCCCCGTCTCCTGCCCCATACAAGCTCCCGGGGACAGCCGGGGCAGGGTTTGTTCCTGGCATAAGCGGGGTGAGCACAAGCAGCACGGCTGGAAGCGAAAGGACGGCCCCGTGGAAGGAGTCACCCACGCACTGCGGCACTGCCGTGACACCCCGGCGTCCCCAGGAAGGGACTTGACCCCTGCCCTTGTGTTCCCAGCACGGCGAGGAGATGCCGGCCCCGCAAGGCTGCTGCAGCAATAAATAATGTGACAGAGGATGGGGGGAAAGGGGAGCGGGGCCGGCTGTGGGGTGAGGTGGTGGAGCTGCGTGCCCGATGGGCTGGGGACGCATCCAGCCCTGGTGCTGCTGGCCCTGCCCCTGCCCCCTCCGGCTCTCAGCACCCCGGGGATGATGCAGCTCACAGCTCAGAGCAGCCCAAAGGGATGGGGAAAGACGTCCCTGTGCTAGCAGAGGTGCCCGGAGGGGATGTTCCTACGGGATGGGGTGAAGCTGGGTCTGTCCTGCAAGCCCAGAGCTTGGGCAGAAAATGGTCCTGGCCGAGCATCCACATCCACCTGGCTGCAAGAGGTGACTGCCTGGGCAGAGGGAGGGCAAAACCAGCCCCTAAAATCCTCCTGCACCTCATACCATGGGTGACGCCAGCCCCACGCACCCTCCCCATGGCACCCTGCAGTGAACACAAGCTCGTTCCCTGAGCACGGAGCCCTCTCCACCCCGTTATTAGCAGCAGCCCTGGCACGCAGACACCTTGTCCCCGGGGGACGCAGACACCCGCACGCCCCGCGCCGGTGCCAGCCCTTCGCAGGGTGGCAGAGCCGGGCACGGTGCCGGCGCCGCATCCCCGGGACGCGGCGTTCCTGGAAGGCTCACCCTGGCACCCGGTCCCCATCCTGTCCCCGCCAGCAGCCTGTGCCACCCAGGCTGCCACCGAGCAGCTTTCCTAGACACTTGCTGGCGGCTGCGCTCGCCGAGAGGTCGCCGTGGCAAGGATCTGCTGGCCACCCATGTTGCCAACGGGGCTTTTGGCCAGGAGGGTGCCCGGCGGGGAGGGCATCGGGACAGACCCCAGAAGGAAACCTTGGTGCTGTGCACGGAGCCCCCGGCCTGATGCAGCCCGTGGGCACAGGGTCCTGGAGAGGGACCCAAAGGGGGTTTGGGTAGCGGCACGGGAAAAGAGGGGGGAACGTTCGCACGTCCCCACCCGGCACTAATGGGATCTGCGCGGTGATTAGGGAGCTCATTTACCAGCCTCTGATTGAACTGGGAAAATTTAATTGCTGGCCATCTGCAGCCGGGGAGGAATTCGATTTGGGGCAGCTCTCCAGGCAGTACCTGCATGGGCTGGGGGGGCCGTGGGGCTGTGCCAGCGCTGCCCAGCTCCGTGGGGACCAGGCACGGAGAGGCTTCGCTGCTCGAAAAACCACCCTCACTGGGACGCTGCTGCATGTGCATGGAAAAGCTGCTCCTCGCTCCCAAATATCCTTTTATTTTCCTTGTATTGAGGGGTTTGGGTTACGGGGTCCAGCCCCGGAGGCGTCTGGCCCCGTGGACTGCGGGAGTTGTGGTACTCGGAGGGAAGCTGAGGCGCAACCCAAAGTCACGCAATAAATCCAGGCCAGGGCCAGGACCAGAGCACGCAGCCAAAAACCCACAGATCTGCCCCAGAAAAGCAGCCGAGCCCTGCCTGGCTCCCTCCCTGCGCCCAGCTGGCTCGAGGAAGAGGATGGAGTGAAGCAGGATCGGGGAGACATGAAGGGAAGGCAAGGGAGAGGAGTCACCAGAGGGATCCCGGCCACCCTAGGGAGAGCTGGTGCTCAGTGGGTCAGCGCCTGCCTGGGCAGCATCGCAGCCCCCTGCCCCAAATCTGCCCCCCTGCCCCAAATCTGCCCCCCTGCCCCAAATCTGCCCCCCTCCATCCATGCAGGCTTGGACACAGAGCTCCCTGGCAGGGCTCTTTTTGGGGTGCAAACGCCCACCCTGGGCACCCGTTGGCGCGGGGGATGCTCACGCACCCAATGCTGCTTCCCTTTTAATTTTGGGGCTCACCCCAGAGGTGGCTGCGTGGAGGCTGGGGGGGCTTTGCTAAGCAAGGAGGGGGCTACAGGAGCAGCACAGGGTTTTGGGGGGGGGATTCTGCCGTGAGGCTCAGGAGATAAGGGAGCAGGAGATAAGGGCTGAGGGCCCCCCCAGCCTGCGCAGTGAGGGGGTGGAAGCGGGATGCGCCTACCAGGAGCCGAAAACCGAAGCGAAAATCCAAAAAAAAAAACCAAAAGCCAGCACCTCCCCTCCCGCCCTCCTGGGGACAGGCCACCAGCACCGTGGGGAAGCCGGGCTGGGGATGCAACCAGCTCAGAGCCACCCCTGAGAGGAGGCTGCTGGCCTCCCCAGCTCCGGAGCACATTTTGGGGATGTTTGGGTGAAATCTGGATCCAGCCCTGCTGAGCCCCCCGGGGTCGGCCTGGCTGCGTCCCCGCTGCGGGCAGGGCCCCGTGCCATCGCCTCCGTGCAAAATATCTCAGCTCAGCTCGAAAGGGCCGAGGTCTGGGGGCACGGAGCAGACGCTGTGCCCAGGAGGACGATGCTGGTGCTGAGCTGCTGGCTCCAGCACGAGAAATTCCTCCCCTCCAGCAAACACCAAAGGTCAAAGCCACCCGGCGCTGCTGCCCCAAACCCTCCTGGTCTCGGTGTGCCCGGGGCAGGCGCAGCTCCAGCCGGGCTCTGGGCTCCCCCCGCAGCCCCTGGGGACAAGCTGGGGACAGGCACCCCAGTAGGACCATCCCAAAAACCAACCCAGAGGTGCCCAAGGACCCTGACTGTGGGGCACAGGGAGCCCACGGGATGTCCCCGGGGAGGCTCCGGGAGGAGAGCTGAGACCCACAGGTTGGAGCAGGAGCTGACCAGAGGGTGGCTGTGACACCCCCGGCACACACCGCACCCCACGGACACGGGAGATTTTGGGGAGCCACGATGCCAAAACACACAGCCCCCAAATGAGCAGCGCCAGGACGGGCCCCGAGGTGGCACGGGCTGATCCTGCATGCGCACAGTGAGCATTTAACGGTGGGACCCCCTGGACAAAGGACGGCCAGGGGGTGCCCAGCCCCTGTCGGGGGGACACAGCCCCGGTGTGGGGGTCCCGCTCTGCCCCCAGCCCAGCAGGGTGGGGGCCGTGAGCAGGGCAGGGGAGGGGAGGAAGCCGTCCCCGTCGCACGTCATGGAAAGAAGCGCCCCTGCATTGTGCGGCGCGGCCGCCGCGGCCCTTTCCTCCCCTTTATTACCCTGCTGATGTGTTTGTGTCAGCGGGAGGAAACGGCGGCCGCGCCGAGACAAACGGCTGCACACACGCATGTCCCCACGCTGCCCCCCGCCCCACGAGCCCATCCTGTCCCCCCACACACCCCCAGTGGGGAAACTGAGGCAGGAGAGGGGTGCACCCTGAGGATAGACGTGTCCCCGGGGCAGGACGGGGTGCCAGGGGGGCGCGGGGACATGGCTGCCCCTTGCCCTGTAGCTGCGCCGTGCCCCCCCAGCCCAATGTGGGTGCAGCAGCCGTGGGTCAGCACAGCCCCCCCCGGGCCGGCTTCCTGCTCGGCCAGGCTGCGAACACGTATCAATTAGGCTCTGATTCATGGGCCAGTCAGCGGGTAATTGCATTGGGGCCGCTGGCTGGGAGAGGAGGCAGGGAGAGGAGGCAGCGGTGGAGACGCAGACAGCTCGCCGGGGCGGCCTCACCCCGCTGCGGGGTACTTGGGGCTGGGGGGGGGGGACACAAAGCCAAAAAAACCCAAGGCCAACGCAGCCCCACAGCTCAGGGCTCGGGGCTGCTGGTCCCAAAGCAGGCGGTGCCACCAGCCTGGCACTGCTGGTGACCGCGGTGATCCCAGGAGGGACGCGGTGTCCCCGTGCAGGGCAGCACAGCGGTGTCCTCCCCTCACCACGCACCTCTCCGTGGCCCCGCTCCGGTCCCTTCACCCCGTGCTGCTGCAGCATCGCCCACCAGAGAGGCAGCGCTGCCCATCCCATGTCCCATGTCCCCAAAACACCAAGACAGATACGCCACAGGCTGCCCGAGGCACATTGCTGTGGCAGCGCGGGTTAGGTCCTGGGGGTCTGGGACCACCAGGGACCCCACACCACATCCCCTCACCCCGAGCACTACCACGGGGATGAATTGCCCATCCTGCCCCTGCTGGGTGACAGCTCTGACGTCCCCAGGCTCAAAACCCCGCAGCAAACCACGCCAGCCCAGCCCACCGCGCTGACCCCGGTCCCTCTCCACCGACCGCAGCTCAGGCCAGTGCTGCTGGCCTTTCTCTCCTAGTTCCTTTCTCTCCGTCAGCAGCTTTTGGTTGCTTCCCGCAGTGCGTTTTGTTTCCTGCCCCTCTATTCTCAGGGCAAAGCCTCCTGTTCCCGTCCTTGCTCCAGCAGCGGCCGAGCTGCGCTGCGGGCAGGGGGACACCGAGCCCACGGCCACGGCGCTCGCATCCAAACCACGGTGCTGGGCACTGGGGTCAGGAAACCCAGCCCTGGACACACAAGAAGGGGGGCAGAGGGCTCAGGGCTGGAGCAAAGCCCCCCGAGCTGCCCCAAATCTGGAAGCACGGAGCACCCAGCGCGTTCCCATCCTCCTCAGCCGGGGCGCATCCTTCCCCCCAAAAACCAGCATGAGGGGGGGGAGGAATGGGGCATGGCGCTGCTGGGGGGGGGGGCTGATGGTGCCCCCCTGCTCCATCCTGGCACAGCCACCCCGGTGTCAGCCCCACGGTGGGCACGCTGCCTGCCCCCAGCCGGGCAGCGGGCACCGGGGGAGGGCAGAGCCCCAACCCACCCCCAGGCTCTCCAAAACGCACCAGACCCCAAACCGGCACCGCAAACGCACGGGATGCCCCACACCCCCTGCTCCCCAAACCTATCCCCGAGCCCAGCGACCCCCGGGGCTCCCCCAGAATTCTTCCCCACACCCCCTCCCACAGTCCCGGAGCCCCCATTGCGGGGGGGGGGCGGCCGGGCAGAGCCCCCAGGTCCCGGCCTTACAGCGTCCCGGAGGGTGCCCATGGCGCGGCCCCGGCGGCGGCGGCTCCCGGCGCGGCTGCGGGAGGGCGCTGCGGGCCCGCCGGGACCGGGACCGGGGACCGGGGCAGGGGCAGGGGCCGGGGCCGGGGCCGCCCCCCCCCCCAGGGCCAGCCCATTTCCTCCGGCCCGGCAGGATCCGCACCTCCCCGCAGGAAGGGCAGCGCGGGGGGAGCGCACAGCCCGGCGCGTCCCCGAGCCCCCGGGGGGGGGGCACCGCTGCCCCTGTCCCTGCCGGGGGCGCGCTCCCCACCCGGGAAGGGGTCGGGGATGGGGGGGTCCCCGCTGCTCCCC